>NW_009206006.1:5405-92798 GCF_000690835.1 Fulmarus glacialis | reverse complement strand
TTATATAAATATATAACACTATTAGTTGTTTCTATTCGTAACCAGAGGAAGGAATACAGACAGCAAGACGGAAAACGTATTCTGCACAATGTGACAGAGCTCTGCAATTCATTAGAGGTGTGACTTGCTGGTGCTGCTGCATTTTGTTATAATTTTCACATATTAAAGATTTCATAATGTAACGACTCTTGTACCCTCACAATACTGCTACTGCATAGTTCCAAAGAAGCCTAAAATGTAAGACATTTTACTGCAAGAACAGTGATATAAAAATAAGGGAATCTTAAACTTGTGTTTGATTTCAAAATCTCAGTGTTTATATCAATGCGTTGTGCTGTACTTCTTGTTTCAGTAACATTTGAAAAAAAAACCAAACAAAAAAACCCCACCAAAAAACATGGCTGCAGCTGAAAGGGATACTAACCAAAATACTCACTCTGAGGTACTGGGTATTGATGATTCAGGTACTGTAAAAATAAACCGGTTTTTTGGTTGTAAATTAAAGAGACAGAACACATTTTCATTTTATTTACAGAGGAAGCCTCTTCCTTCCTCATAAATTACTGCAAGGAAACTGCTTATGCCTGTGTCTGAAAATCGTAGAGTTGACCAGGCTGGTCTTACAGTTCCTTCTTACTACAGGTGGGTCTCCCAGTGTCTTTCTTACAGGGTCTGGAGCATATTTGATCGCTTGGGCTAGCAAGTTCCAATACTTGTATAGGAAGTCTATGTTACAGTTTTTTATAGCAGGATTTGATTTAGTGTTTTTTCCTTGCTTCCCTTTCTTTTTTTCTTTTTCCCACTATTTCAGCTTAATTGTAGTATTCCATGAATGAAAGACTCTTAGAAACTGGCTCTAAGAAGCAATACTCTATTCAGTTGATTTTGTCTTTCCTCTTTTAAGTGTAGGACTGTTCATTTCATTGTATTTCTGAGTACCTTGTCAAGGTGAATGTTCTTGCACTTAATCTCTGTGTCCAGTTGTTTGATATACTTTATTGAGAAACTTTTCCTGATACTGAATCTAAACTTTCTCTGGCAACATTTTGTCCTAGAAAACACTTAGAGCCTCCTAAACAACCCTACTCCTTTCATTCTTCTATAGTCCCGCAGCAAAAATCAACAAAGTTTAGTACTGAAAGACAAAACTATCTTTAAGGATTCAAGATATCATCATTTCTATTCCCAAACTTAAGGGATTTCCTCTGTTAAGCTATAAAAAGAAAGCTGCCATAAGGAAATCTCCAGTGATGGAAAGGAATTACGGAAAACTAGATCATAAAAAAAACAATTCTTTTAGGTTCCAGTTCAGGAAGTTGCTTGAGGATAAATTAAACTGAATTCCTCAGCTGGGGTTTTGGTGTCTTAGCTGCATACATCATCAGTGAAAACAATACCATCTGTATATTTTACTTCTGCTGAAGTGTTATTAAATAGGCTGAAGACATCTTACTTATTTTCCCTAGTCATGTTCCCAGCTGCCTTCACGGAAACTAGCACCTTTCCAAGGAAACTGGCCCAACAATTTTAGAATTAACAGACCAGATAATACATTTTAAAAGATTGTCACTTGAAAATGAAAGGCACTCATCATCCCCTATAGCTTAATAACTTTTAATTCGTATTAAGTACATAAGGGAAATTTATATAGTCTTTGTGATGTCTATACAAAGCTGTAAATGGACAAGCCTACAATTCGGTCAGTTGAAAGAGAGCATGAATGTGTATGAATGGATATTGAACATTCTTACTGAAATGTTAATTCTAAAAGGCATAAAACATTTCCTAAAAAGACTGAAATGCCTCTTACTCTGCAAAGAGATCTGACCTATGTCGAGCATTCATTATAGAAGCAGAAGTAAAGAATGCTTTCTCTGGCTTTAAAGGATTTGTAATCTATATCATTTAAGTAAAAGTTAGATGAGCAAGATCACCTGAGTTCGTTCCATCAATAGTGTTATCATATTAGTGCAACAGAACAGACCCAGGCTATTGACCTTTTTTATGAGTGCTTGACTCTGTTGGTGGCAGCAGGGTATATAAATAGCAGGAACATTTTTTGGGGAAAGACTTTGTTGTTTGTATTAAAATAGATGGTTGAGCTAATTATGGAATGGGTATGGGGATTTTTAGATGCCTTTCCCTTTAGATGCAATTTCTCCTTACGGTTTTAAGAAGCTTGGAAGAACTGTGCAATGGTAGCTCTTAGGAGTTAAAATACTGCTGAAAGTTGCCCCCAGAAAAGTCATCGTACAAGCTCATGAACTGCCATTTTTCTGCTAATTTCATGACCTTGACTTCAGAAATCCCCAAATCCACGAGGCGGTGATTTTAATCTTTATTTAGGATTCACATGTAGCTAATCGTGTTTAAATCCCCTCTGCCTCCATATTTTCCTCCCCTTTCTTTTCCTTCTGTCAGCTCTTCATTCTCATCAGTTTGCCTTGAAGGCCCAGGGTGGATGAGTCAGTGATTCCAATCTGTATCTGCTTAGATACCAATTCCCTTTTAGGGCTAGCAGTATCATGCTTTAGCTCGGTAGGCAGTCATGTTTTTTGAGTGATTTTGACATCTGGAACTTTCTTTTATTAGATACTGACTGCTGCACTCTTCTCTCCATTTCAGAAAAGCACAGTCTCTGGGGTCTTTTTAAAACCAAATAAAACAAACCCAGCTCTTGACTGCACAGATACTACCAGTCTAATGAAGATTCAGCCTGGTTTAATCTTGTGTTGATCCCTCACTTTCCTTTCTTGTCCACTCGTCAGTTGTTCGTTCATCTTTGGTCACCTGAACATCTACCTCCTTGCATTCCAGCCTCCCACCAGTCATAGAATCATAGAATCATTAAGGTTGGAAAAGACCTCTAAGATCATCGAGTCCAACCATCAACCCAACACCACCATGCCCACTAAACCATGTCTCTAAGCGCCACATCTACACGTCTTTTAAATACCTCCAGGGATGGTGACTCTACCACTTCCCTGGGCAGCCTGTTCCAAGGCCTGACCACTCTTTCAGTAAAGAAGTTTTTCCTAATGTCCAGTCTAAACCTCCCTTGGCGCAACTTGAGGCCATTTCCTCTCGTCCTATCACTAGTTACTTGGGAGAAGAGACCAACCCCCACCTCGCTACAACCTCCTTTCAGGGAGTTGTAGAGCGCGATGAGGTCTCCCCTCAGCCTCCTCTTCTCCAGACTAAACAGCCCCAGTTCCCTCAGCCGCTCCTCATAAGACTTGTGCTCCAGGCCCTTCACCAGCTTCGTTGCCCTTCTCAGTCCTCTCCTCCTCCTGCACTCCCAGGGAGCTCCGAACACCGGCACTGCCAGACCACGTGGCACTGACAATTCAGTGGGAAGCTAATACCGTATCTCTCCCTTGCTAAATAAAGAAGAGACTGCAGGTATGTGGAATAAGAAAGGCTGAAAAGCCAAAATACCTCTTGAGGAGGAGTTCTCTCGTGCTATCACCACAGCAGCATCTGAGTGCTCGAGCAGGCACAAGATGCTTCTGAAGCGCCATAAATGCCACGTTTGCTCCGTGCTCTGGAGCTGCGACCACACACTCCGATGAGAGGTCTCTCACTTGGAGGGGATGAAGAGGGAGGGAATATTTTTCTCCCTCCTTATTTCTCTCTTCATCTATAAAGCCAGGAGAAAGCTGGAAGGGTAACACATGATGGTATTTTTAAGTGTTCATTTTTTCTAATCGGCCAAAGTATTGAAAATGCCTCTGTCTCTTTAAAATGGTGTGGTATTTTGTGCTGTGACTACTACTGAACATGAAGTTATTTGAGTGAACAGAATAACTTCATGTGTGTTGAGGTGTGAGGTGACCTCATTATTCCTAAATCTGTTCCTGTTTTGTAGCACTTCTTATTCAGCTCTACTCTTTCAGCTGCTCGAATGTTTTTATTTCTGCTCTGGTTGTGTAACAGAATTTTTTTGAAATGTCAGAATCACAGCAACAGAAGTTGGTTAGTTGAGCCAGCCTGGTAGAAATTTAGCTGCTCATAGATAAGACAATAACGGAGCAAGATTAAACAGGGTTTGTGGCTTAATAAGATAAGAAGCGACACTTGCCAGGTTTTATTTTGGTGCAAAGATGTTAATACGAGAGATGCTTCTTTCCAACCAAGAGTTCTGATAAAGACATTAAAAAACCCATCATTTTGTCTTTCTTGCACAAAGTCAGGGCTTCAGAGAGGTGTTGTGTTGAAAACTCTGGTAAACTGGCGTTCCCTGGTTGCCTTCAGAAGAGCACGTCGTGGGGAGCGCTGGTAGGCACTCTGCAGTCAGTGCTCGCTCCGGGGCAGAGGTGCACATCCCCAGGGATACTCTGCTCCCTTCGACCTTCTGTGGTTTTGCTGCCGCTGAGGACCTTGCTGTTGGGACTGTTTATCTGGAAATGGGGCACCTGTCCACTCGCAAGGAAACTGAAAAATTATTTCTCAAATTTCACTCAGTGGGCACCAGGCAGCCTTGCTGGTCATTTCCAAATAGAGTTTGTTTGAAGAAGCAGATTAGAGGGGGATGACTGTATATACCATTGCAAAAGCCATATGTTGTTAAATTTCTTACGTTAACTCAAGAGTTTTTCCATTTGGACCTCCAGCATTTAAGGGACAAATGAGAGTCAAGAGTCCAACTACGTTACTTGAGAGCTCTCTTTATTGCCTCAGAGTAGTTCCCGTGGGACGTGTTTTGTCCCCGTCTTTTGTGTCATTAACCATCCTTCAGAAACTCCCTGGCTTCCAGTGAAGTGGTTTTTGCCTGGTTCATTGTCTGTTGTCACTCTTTTATGTGATTTCTCTTACTAGCTTCAATATTCTGCACTGACTGCATGTAGCTTGGAGTGAGGTGGTAATCTGTGGGGTTTTTAACCAGTAGGTAAGTTATTTGACCAAGTGTGTTTCCCAGGTTAAAGGTCCAGTGCCCATGCCAAATCCGTGTTTGCATTAATAACTTCCAATATCTACAATTACGTATGACAAGGTTTTAGCAATCTCACTGCCTCGATTTCCTGTCACATCCAAAATAGGTCAAGATGAAATATGAAGTCAGCTAAGCTGGCGAGAGGGGGCGAACATTTCAGTTTGGCATCAGTGGATGGCATCATGCCAATTCAGTGATGTGAGTTATTTAATTATTCTCCACCGAACAAAATGTAAAAACAAACCCCCCCATGTGCCTAAATTTTTGTTGGATTTGACGTGAATTGGAGTTGTTTGGGGAATAACTTGGACCTTTTAAATGTCTACTGCATTACACTCTTCAACTATTAAAACCTGCTTTCATGTAAGTCAATTGACTTTATTTTTCTCTTTAAACTTTGACTGCACAGAGTTTAATTTTGCCACTTCATCTTTTAATCCTCTTTCATTTAATGTTTTGATGTGTAAGAAACGCTTGTGTTTCAATTTTCATCCCTGCTTAAACAGAGGAAGGCTTAGGCACGGGTGGCAGGCAGTTTGGGCAGACTGAGATAATGCTGATTTTAGAAAGTTATAGGGAGAGTGGTTTCTACCTCTTCATCGTAGGATTGTCCACCACTTGTCTTCAGGCCTGTTGTCTAAGTGATGCTGCTTCTCAGCTGCTGTTACAAAAAGAAGTCCTTTGATAACCTTGTGTGGTGATTAAACACTGCTAATCGTCCTCAGCTAGGAGATTGTTTCATGGTCGTTCATGCATCTCCAACTTTGATGCTAGATTAGGTGGTCCCTCTAAGAACTACCTCTTGACCCCTATGCTTTTCAATACTATAATGTTCATCTGTTGGTCTCCAAGCTGGAGCTCAATCATGGGGTTCGAAATGATAAAACTGCAAAGGACTGGAATAGCTGCAGAACGCGCCCAGGGGAGTGACCACAGCTGTGATCTATAGAGTGTTTGCTCAGGTAGCCGTGCAGCCTTTCTGAGGGGCCTGAGCCCTGTTGTAAGCTCTTATGGTCTGAATTAATCCTGGTTTGCTGGCTATTAGGAAGGATGCTAGATCTAGTGTAGTGCTGTGGGAGAAAGGCTTGAGGGGGCTGGGTGAAGTGATTTATTTGCTGCAGGGAATCTTGATCTGTCAGCTGCTGGAATGGAGGAAGCAGCCCTTTTAGGTGGGTCAAAAAGCCATGCATTTTGTCAGACCAGAGTAGTTTCATCTTTCTATTCTTCCTTTTTTTTTTTTAAAAGCTCTTTTTAATTAACAATGAAATTGGGTGAAAGTTACTCTCTTGGCTCCTGAGAATGTTTCATTAATGAAATAAAATGTGTCCCTGAAGAAAGAAGTCACTAAAGTCATTACTACACGTAAGTCTTGATATACCTACCAATAAAAAATCAGCATGAGACACCTCAGAGGAGAGGGGGAGAGGAAGATACTACTCTCAACTTTTTTATTTTATCTTCTTTCATTCTCAGTTTGATCCCATTTGCCTACGTTTTGGGGAAATGATTCTGTGTGTCCGTATTTCCAGTGCTTAGCAAAGTGCGGCCACTAAGCAGGTTGGGATTCTTAAACGTTTCTCCAAATAAACTAATAATGTGTGTTTAATTGACTTTACAGAGGGAGATTCTAGAAATCAGATATTATTGAATGCAGTATGTAGAACAGATGAATTAAAATTTTCCTCTGTTAAAGGCTTTATCTTACTGACTTCAAAAGTCTCTTTGATTGATACACAAGTGCTAAGGACCTCTGTTTAAACCAGAAGGTAACTATAAACTCCTTTGGTTTCACAGTAAGAAAGTACAGTCTTTCTCTAGATCCTGAGTTTTATGAGAAGCACTTTTTGGTCTAAACGCCTTCGGGATGTGAAACCACTTGTTGTTGCTGGTCTTTGGGTAAAACTAATAAGACATAACTTTAAAAAAACACCGTGCAAGAATTGAAAAGAGAGTATTAAACCAGGAATTTCCTGTAGAGGATTTTACTGCACTAAGCTACTTGATTCCCAGGAGATTTGAAAATTAGACCACGCATTTGCATGCCAAACTACAGATCTGGGAGCCTAGCTTTACCGGGTATGTTTTCCCTTAAGTCCTGGTTGCAAAGATCTGTTTGCAGAAGACCGGCACCTCTGCGAAAGGAGCTACTGGAGCCACGTGAAGTTTTATGCAGAGCACAGAGAAGTACTGTAGTAGGCTATGGCTCAGTCTGTGTTGATGGAGAACTGCATAATGAAGTCTTTTTTAGGTTTTATATTCAAAACTTTATTGATTTCTAAGAGGGATTTGCATCATTGTTGCTTCTTTTATGTCGATAATATAGACTGCTTAATGCTTGTCTCCGTTTCATGGTACTGTATGACGCTTCAGAAAATACTAGCGTCTGGCACAATTTTTCTTGGAAAATGCAGCTTCCGGATTTCATGGTAGTTACTGACATTAAACTGTTCTTGTAAAGTTAAAAACATGGATGATAAAATAATGATTTTTCTGACTTTTTAAAAACCGCTGCTGTTATTCACAGCACCTGTAAAGAGTTGCCTACTTTTCCAGGTATACCTTACTGCCCTTGTGGAAAAGGTAAGCTATTTTTGGCTTTGTAGCTGGGGAAGACTGAGCAAAAAGCATGTATAAACTAATGTACCAAATGAATATCGCATGAAAGATCAGTCGGGAGGTCTTAGCTATCAATCTGAAATCACCTTGGCTTTTGCTAGTTAAAACCTCCCTTAGCATTTTCCACAGGGAGAGAGCTAAATAAAAACAGAGTGGTGAAATACGTGCTCAGCTTGATTTGTAAGGCTGTTCCTACAAGCTTCCTATCACATTACAATATGTCCTTCAGAGTTCTCTTAAAAACACCAAAAAAAGCCAAACAAACCCTTCTCTTTGGTGATTTCATGGCTTTTGTTTCTTCCTCAGAGAAGATCAAGTCTGGAGTTTCTCTGACTTCGTCTGAAATTGTAGGCATGATCAATTTGTTTAAGAAACCTTGTAAGTACTCGGCTGATTCTGTAGATTATGGAGCACATGGTGTCCTGTCATTCGAAAGCTCACTGTTAAGTTTTTGTGGCTTAGTCTGGAGTACTTTCAGCGGGGAGCTGGCTGAGGGGGGAATGTGCTGTGCTTATTGTTTTGAAGCAGGAGCTGCTGCTAATGTATGTGCTGCTTTTGTCCATTTTTATGGCAGTCGCAGTGAAGAGCGTATGTGTGAAGTGGAGTCAAATCCAAACCAAAGAGGTTATTCTGGTTTATGCTTTTGCAGGTAATTCCCTGTGGCATCACTGGGAGCTATCTGCACCACTGTGGGAAACTTGACTCCCCCAGTTTGTGTTATGTCAGATGTTGTGCTTTATCGTACCTTTTGAGATGGTCCTTTTAATTGATGAAAGTTTAGAATTTATGGATTTAAATTTTGAAGTAAATAGAAAAGCATGTGCTCATTTAGGATCATCCAGATTATTTTTCAAAGTTGTCAAAAAGTTTGCTATTTTTAAAGCTTACTACTGTAGTTCTAGTTTCAATAGGTTTTCCTATGTTAGTTGTCAAATATTATCTTTCAGTTGCACTGAGACTAACTTACATTATTTCGTTTTTATTTCTTGCATTGGATTTGCAGAGATTATTTGACAAATTCAGAATTCATTTGAGTTAAATGATGCGAATGGACTGAAGCAGTATTGAGTTTGTACCTATGTGTAAATACCAAGCATGCTGTCAAGCAGTGGTGCTGGATTAATGTGGTGTCCTTCTGTTCACCTCTTTGTTGGTGGGGTTTTGGGGGGATGGGGAGGAGGGTTTGGCCAAAGTGTTTATAATGAACAGGATTTGCTTTCAACATGAGATGATGGTTAACATCTTAACATGACAAAAGCTTTAGTCTGTTTTCAGGTTTCCTGATTATTTGCCTATTCCAGTTCAGAAGTAAATAGTATCTCTGTTTCCGTTGCATGGTATGATGTTCCACATGAGCTTGCGCTACTGAAAAGGTATTAAGAGGGGAAAAGGCTCTCACGTGGTTCACTAACTGCCCTTCAGAACAAGGCCTGAAGTCCCCCTGTCACTGATGGTCAGGCCAAGTGCTCTACCAGGGAAAGAAAGGAGGGAGGACTGAATGTAAAAAAGCCTTTACTTCTCAACAAGTTACTCAATCGTCTCTAATTACGGATTTAAAGGATGGAAGAAGTAAGAAGACTTACTTTGCATGCACTATCGAGGAATTAATGTAGGAAGAAGAGACACAAGTGTTTGAAATACCTGGCTAGCTCTCTGTTGTCATCTGTTAATAATTCACACGGCCCTTTCATTTCTATTTTGTTGAGAGAAACAGAGTAGGCTTGAAATATAAAGAAGCTCTTAACTTCCTTTGTGAAGGAGTGGGAGTACAGCGTGTCCATTCAATACAAAGAAAAGAATTGACTTGTGTGAAGTTTTCGGGCTTTTTTAGTCTTCTTTTTGTAGGCAACTTCACCAGTGGCACTGTGGGAAGGAAACTGTTTCTCATGTAGCTTTCACACTTGCGTTAGCTATTACTAGTTAAGTCATAACTGAGCTGCAAATTCCAGGCCCAGACTTGCCCAAAATTTGGTGCCTGCTTTTGTAGAAAACCATTTGCTATACAATCACCACCAAATAAAATGGTGCATCACTGTCTTGTCTTATACTGGGTTTTGTGGTCGCTCACTGTATAGTACCACTGTAAAGACGTAAAAATCCCTGGCAGCCAGCTGTGGGGGACGAGTCTGATTCAATGTCATGTGAGTCTGTTCTGAAAATTGCTGTGCTAGGAAACCTGCGTCCATGGCCGCTGCCTCCTTTAATAGAAAAAGGATTGGCTAAAATGTATTTGGTTTCTCTGAGGGTAGCTGTGTTTCATGGATAGGATTAAAAGTAGAAAGGTAGAGAATATCTACGGTTTGTCAGCCTTCTAGCTGAGGTGAAGGATGACAACTTTGTATGCCTTGGTGGTCTTGTTCGCAGAACATGCTTCTGTGCTAGGGCTTCATTTTGCCTTTGTTTTCAGTCCCTTTTCTATCCTGCTAGGTGCAATGGTTTCTGAACTCTCTCACCCACAGCAAACTTTCTCTCCCAAAATGGGTAAAGAGCAAATTTTGAAAATATTATGCTATTAAAATCTTGTTGGCAATATGTCACTTGGGATGTGTGTTTGTTTCTGATTCTTTAAGAAGCATACAATTTACATAAGAGAGAAGTATTACTTACTTATCTTACTTCTGCGTAAGTATTAGCAGAATTCTAAAAAATGATAACGTGAACACAGGTGATTTATCCATCCACAAGTACTCTAGATAGGATAGCAATGCTTTGTATACATGGAACATGAAGTTTTAATAGCTCATGGGTGGAGATAGCCACTAATTGGCTAACCCTGCCATTTGTAGCGAAGGCATTCATTATCTTCGTGTTATAAGGTTTCTTCCTAGTCCTCTTTCAGAAAAGTTGGAATGCATGGTCTGACTGCCTGTCCCCATGGGTCAGGACTGGATTTCAAATTATTCCTCTGCTGCTTGAGCAGACTGGCTGCTATTGGAAAGGTGACACTCACTCAGGTGGAATTCTTGTCTGCACCAACCTTGCCATGCCTGCATTAATTCTTCCTAATTACAAAACAACTTACACTTAATGAGCTGCAATTAATCAGTACCTTTTGCTTTACTACACATAAAAAATTATACTTTCAGTAAAATGCTTCATGAACTAATTAGAGATCTCGGCCCAGGGTAGTTGGGAGACTTCTGTTCTCTAGTTTACTGGTTTCTTATTAAATAGTGAGATTAAAATCCTGTCTCCTCACTCCAAAGATGTAATCTCTTCATGTTCTTCTTCTCCCATGGCAGACTACATTTAATTCTTATGCTGGAATGCTGTTTCCCTAAATGACGTGTCCTCTTTAGCCTACAGAGCACTTGTCCCATTTTGCAATATAGCCTAAAGCAGGGATGACCAGCTGCTCTGTGGCTGTGTCTGCCCCAGCTGACTACTCAGGTGCTGGAGGATAATAAGAGGCTGACTCTGCAGAGGGTGCTTGGGGTATCCTGAAGAACAGGTACAAACAAACCTTACCAGTCTGATGGCATGGTCTGGCAGGGCAGGGGCAGAGCAGAGAAGCACAGCTATTCACAGCAAGGTCAGGTCCTCAAAACTTCCTAGCTCTGGCGCGGAGCCCATTCCAGCAGAAGAGAGCAGAGTCCTGCAAGGCTGCCTTGGTGGCTGTGCCCTTGCCCATCAGCAGCTTGAGGGGCTTACACCTGCCTTGCTTTTACCCACTATGGATCTTGGAAGAAAAACTAAGCTGTTTTCAGTAAAAAACAAAGCAAAACAAGCCCCTTTCCCCTTCAATTTGGGCTTGTTCTGCTAGAGGCCAAGTAATGCTGGTGATGACTCTGCATAAGTCACCCAGGACAGAGGTCTCTGGAGCTGTTGCTTGTGTTCCTGTCGGGCTGTGAGTAAGCACTGTGTTTCCACCACGGCTGCAAAGGCTGACAGTCTTTGGAGAGTTTCACTGGGGGTTCTGAGGACTTTTCTACAGGCAGTTTTTGTGGCAGACTGTATAAGTAAACAAACGCTTGATGTTACAAGGAGGGAACACGGATTGCCGCCTTCGTGTCGTTCTCTGAGAGGTAAGGTCTTGCACGAGTTCTCACAGCTGTCTTTTCTGCCCTCTTCCTTGGTCCTGGTAAAATGTCAGATCCTTTGATTAGGAGGCTTTTGGCCTCCCTTACAGTGATGCGCAGTGCCTGTGGCGTCCACGCAGAGCGTGCTGCTGTAAGTGCTGCCAGGCTGAAACGCTCGCCAGCCAGCAAGGCTTGCAGATAGGCATCGGATAGGCATGGGCGTACACATCGCCAGGGCACCTCAAAGAGGAACAGTTACAGGTAGATAACCTGCCTCAGGTTCTATCCAGTGTCGCTTTCCACTTCACGCCGAATGTTTTATTTAAATAAAATTGGGGAAAACACTTCCGTGTGCTTTTGGAAGAACTTAGTAAAAATTTTATTGTATTTTTAAAAGCAGTTCAAATCATTTTTGTTACAAAGTAGTGAAATCTCATTGCTCTCTTATTTTTCATTATTTGGTTAAGTGGTTATCCAGATACTATCTGCATTGCCTTACCATTCCTGGAGCTTTAGGATACAATGTGGGTGATGCCCCTATAGGAGTCTGTTTACCAAAATCAAATACACGTATTCGAACACCTTTTAATCACATGTTTGACTGTGGTTTCCGAACTGGCACTTTCAAAGTAAGTGGCAGCTGTCCTCCTATTAATGAATATGGATATATAATGCCAGGTAGCTGTGTGTATTCTTTCCAGATTTTTTTTTCCAGATTTGTCAGTGATCTGCAATATGTAAGTACATGATAAATTTCATGTACAGAAACGTAAGTGTCTGTACTCATCTTCATTTAGCGTTTGTTGGCATGTTAGGTACAGCAGGTGGTACAGCAGCAGATTATTTGTCATTAGTTAATTTTCAGTTTACAGTCTGAAATACTTAAACTCAAACTTGTTGTGCGAATCAGTCAGCCAGAGAGCAGATATACATAGTATTAACTGTGACTAAACAAAGCAGCTAGAACTGCATTTGCTGAGAGTAATGTTTTCTGCAAACAAATTGTGAAGAATCCATATCCTGGCATATATGTCATGCCTCTGCCATCAGGTTTATAAAAGCTGATAAATCAAGCCAGACTGAAAACCAGAAGATTTGGAGGGAGATCGTGCCTCTTTAGAGGCACAATCGCATCTCTGTCTCCTATTTTGTTCTGATGCAGTGCGGTTGTGCATTTTATGGTTTGGCTCCAATTAATTTACAGCAGAAAAGCAGAAAAAGGAGAAACTGGTGTTTCTCTTGCGATTGAGACATACCCTCTGATGAAAACTCCTGGAGGAAATGTTGCTCTGCGTTGGCGTTACAATGTGTTCCTGCCCCATGACTGGCAACTGGCATTTTTCTTTCTTCCATATAATATTCAAGACTTAGTCTTAAAAAGTGAAGAAGAGGGGACGAAGGGGTGGGAGAAGCCTGAGCTTAACTTGTACATTGTGCAAAGTTACTTTCGTATCACTGACAGTGCTGTCATTTCATATACCTAAATGGTATAAATGGTTCTTTCCTCTGACTGTCCTGGGTGGGTGTTATGTGCATATGGCTTTTGGGCTTTAGCTCTGCTGTTTAAAGAAGCATCAAGATTAGCACAGTTATTTAAAGCATCAGGATTTTTCCAAAAATGCAGTAGAAAACCTGGTATGGGGATCTGGGGATCTGACAGGGGGCCAACACAGAGCACTGGAACGACTGTTCTCTTCACCTAGGACTTTTGGCTATAAATGTTAACTTTCTCCTTCTGTATGCCATGATTAAAAAGACTGCCCACAACACAAAGCAACAACTACCGTTGTTTCCATACTCACACTTGGCAAATCTTTCAGAAATGGTCGTGTGAGGAAGGCTTCAGGAAGCGCAGCCTGGATTTGCTTCAAGACGCTTTGCGGTATCTCAGCTTCAGAATGCGTCAGGGAGAGAGATGCGTGCATCTCTTGAGGCTAATTGCTCACCAAATGGAATCTGATTATTTTTATAACCATTTTTTTTGGCTTGTTTATTATTTTTGTACTGTTACAATTCTTTCGAACTTGCATGTGCTGCTGTAACCCTGGATGGTGCTTTACAGAGATGGAAAAATAGTTTCAGCTTCTGAACGTTTGTAGTCTAGATAAATTAAGAATAGATACGAGGCAAGTAAAAAGAAATGTTAAAACTAGATGAGTACTTGCCTCTTTCCTCTTCCCCCACCCCTTTCCCATGTTTGCTTTCTGGGATTTTTTATACAGTGATTGGTCTTGAGACTTGAGTTTTACAAGTAGAGCAGAGGTATCAGGTGAAGGAATGTTTTATGCAGGGTGGCAGGAAGCCTTCCGTGTCACAGAAACAGTCAGGGAAGGGAGCTAAATACAATTCGGTCAGCATGGGCTTCCCCTGAATCTCATTTTGAACTTCCCTTAACTGGACAAGCAGGGTACCAATTCCTGAACCAAGCTGCCTGCCAGGATGAAAAATGTGCTTCAGCACCTGGGAAACGAGTGTTCAGAGCTGCTGAAATGGACTCCCGCTTTCATCCATGCTTGACAGTCAGACCCTGGCATTAATCAGTACCGGGAGCAGAATTTCTGTTTCTTGCTCTTGTTGCTATACTGGAACAGCTGGAGTGTACCTGATCTGCCAGAAGGCACCCTCTACAAGTGACATTTTCTGGAACGATGCTGCATCAGGAGACGTTGCGCTTGGCTGCTCCCCTGGGCTTTTATGGCTGCTGTAGCCCTTCAGAGTACGACAGGCACAACCTGCGCTCCCAATGTCCTTCCAAGGCTTATAAACCGCATACTTGAATGTTTTTCATTCTAGGGTCCACGTTGATGTCATATCCTAGAATCTACAATGCATTAATTTCCCTTGGCAGTAGTTACATTTAACCATCCTCACCAGCACAGGAAATCTCGTGCTTTGCCTGGCCACCTGAGTCCCCTCCATTCTGTTTCATTCTGGGACATACAAAATGGTAAATAAATTGCAGTGTGGGCAGGCGGCGTTGGAGAGAAAGCGCCATCTCTTTCTCTGTGAAGTTTAATCATGTCCAACTTGTGTGGCTAAATGTGATATTTCACCAGTTTAGTGGTGATAAGGCTTTGTATTCTCAGCACAGTGAGACGGTGATTAGTGTGATCAGTCACATCCTGGCCTGGCAAATCCTTGCCTGGAACTGAACCAGCACAAAAATAGGAAATAGTTTCTTCTCTTTGTTCCCACTGCCTAAAGGAAAGAAGATGTTTTAAAAGGAAATGTCTGGTTGTCCTAGTTCAGGTATAGAAAGAGTTGTTCATTTGTGCAAAGGCCTTTTTATATTAGAATTATTTAGGTATTTTAAAAACATTTAAAATACGTTATTTTAAAAACGTGAGTATCATCTCTTCATGGCTGCTTCTCGTCTCCTCTTTAAATTTGCCTCTTCATGAGTAATTAATTTTCTTCTATCATCATAAAATAGAATGCGTAGGGGGAGATTTCACTTGGCATCACAGTAATAGCTTGGCTTTTTCCATTTTGATGGTACAAATCTTGTAAAGAACCTTTTCTTGATATTTCTACTTGTAGCGTTCATACAGATATCTTACTTGGCTGACATAAATAACGCTGATTCTACTTATTAGTGGTTTATGTTAATAAATATACTGGGTATCAGCCAAATAAATTTGATGACAAAATACATCTATTTGAGTATACATTCTATTTTATGAAGTGAATATTGTTAATTTTGCAAAGATCAGAAGAAAAATATTCAAGAGGTTTTTATTTCTTGGATATTTATAGGGAAGTCTAAGCTGGAAAGTGTCATCAGATTTCTCTGAGGTTACTAGTCAATAAGTTTCTAGTGATGTCCTGTTTCTCTATTTTAATTCTGGAAAACAAAGGCAAACCATGATTGCTTCAATTCTTCAGTTGCCTCCAAATAGGAAGAGCTCCGCTGAAAAGACACAAATCATATTGGTTTTGGTGTGTGTTCTGACTACTTCTTTCTTAATAAATAGCAACAAGGAAATATCTTCTTATTCTGTATATTTTATTACGTTGACAACAAGATGAGGAATTGAGTCAATTTTAAGCTCCTTTTCCAAAGCAGACTTAGTGTTTAAGAAAGTTGCCAGAACTTCAACCCTAACGCTTACAGTCCTCTTCCTGTAACAAAAATGTCTTACGCGCATCTTGTGTCAGTGCTTGGCCCAAGTGATGAAGGCAGCCCAGGCTGAGGGCTCCGGTGCGGATGTGGAAAAGCAGCTACGAGTTCCCTGTCCCGTCTTTGACTCTGCTTGGTGAAAACGTCATTTGAAATTTGCCTTTGTGGGTCAGCCTGTTGCCTGCTTACCACATAGGGACAGGTGATGAATAAGGAGCTACTAGTTAAGGTTTGTAAAATGCTTTGAAGTTTGAAATACAATACTAGTATAATTAGTGATTAATACTAATGATCAATTTTGCATTTTTGTCTCCATGGTCTGTTTGACCACTCAAAATCTTGCTACTGAAATTGCTGGTAACAATGCTGGTTAAGTGCCAGCTCAGCTGGAGCTTTTCTCTTCATAGCATTCAACTCAATACCGAGATAACAATTTCATCCTTAACCTGATAGCAGTCTACATTACAAAAATCAGCAATTTCAGAAAAAGATGGAAATGGCCGTCTATCCTTGGCATTCAGAAAGGAGATCCACTGCGGACTGGAAAAACAGCGTGTCAGCAGGGGAGGTAAAAGCGCAGTGCGGTGCTGCTCTCCGTGCAGCGCGGCGGTGAGGCTGTGATGCTGAAGGTGCGGAGGAGCAGGGGGAGTTGTGAGCCGGGCATGAGTGGGGGAAAAGCCTCCCTGACTTGCAGTGAAGATCTGTCCGGGTCTGGCGTATTTCAGCATTATGAGGATCCTCGGCTGAGGCTCTTGCTTGTGTGCCCAGGAGGCGGATCTTGTCCCTGAACAGAAGAGTAGAGAATGTCTCAGTTTAGTGTCTGCTGTTCCTGAGGAGGGGGATAATCGGGGCTTGAGTTCAACGTACATAGTAAAAGCTGCACAGACAGTGGAAAAAACGTGTTGGATAAATAGGCAAACTTGCAGACTCAGGCTAGCTGTCCCGAGTCTTAATCTGGCCACAATTCATCTCAATTTGTGCAAAGAGAATTTGTTTATCAGAAGGAGTAAGTGAGCGTGGAGGAGTGGTTGGGAAAGGAGAGCGTGCAGCAGGAAGGCGGCGGCGGAGGAGGAGGTGTCCTCCTGCCCTGGCTCTGCACAGCTCCAGCAGAAGAAGTGGCTCCTTGCAAGAGCACGGCGTTTCCAGGTTTTGGATGGGAACACAGAGCAGGTTCTGCATCCCCTGTGCTGCTGACTGACGTTATTTCCCATGATGTTTTGGTGATATGCCAGTCTGGGGAGTGATTCCTTCTCACCACCTTGCCCAACAGAATAAGGTGGTTGAGGTTTGGCTTTCTTCAGGGGAAAAAACCCTAAACAAAAAAAATCTTCCCAACTCCCTACTTCACTGTGGTTTTCACCATGCAAGCATTCACTTTGGTCTTTGTTTTTTTACCAAAATTGGCCGGAGAATTTCTGAATGCCATGGTTCATGCAGCTCTTTTCTTAAGAAATAGTTGATTTTCCTTACTTTGTTACCCAGCTGTAAACCGTGACAGCATGATTTTAGTTCTGTGAAATCAGAGATGGCCACAAGTGTTTTTGTTCTTTCAGACACATTGAGCCTGAGTTTAGATTTGACTTGGCTTCCAGGTCACTCAAATACGGGTTTTTTTGACTCACTGCAAAATTTAGAGATGGTTCTGAGATTCCAGTCCCCTAAATTTGGGGAGGGGAGATGGATTTACTGCCTTCTGTTCAGCTTTACTTTTATAAAATTTAACGAGGAAATTATTAAAATAATGTTTCCACTGCCATGGTTGGTAATTTGCTTGGAATAAGACCACTTTCACTCTTGGCTTTTCTATATCACTTACAATTCTCAGAACTTTGAAAAACAACACACAGGCATAAAGTAATTGCTTCCCCCCCTCCCCAGTTAGAGTTACATGTAGAACTAGGCCTGAACTTTTTTTAATGTATATTTACTTCATAGAACATGTGTGGTAATTTTCCTTGTGATCCATGAAGCTGCTCTGACTCAAAAGGTATAATGATAGTGTCCAAAAGAAACCCCAACAATCAGACATCCCTTATGACTGGGGACTAAGAAAGTTCATAAAATGAAAATTTGACTCTCTTCATTTCATCTGACGTATTTGAAGTATTATAGCAGTTCTTCTGAATTGCAAGGGTAAAATTCATATATATGTTTGTCATTGTAAAAGTATATTAAACTGAAGCTGTGCAAAAATGAAAAAAGATCTTGAAGCCTTTCTTTGACACTTGTCAGTCACAATGAATCAAAAAAACATTTTTATCTGCTGTTTTTCTTCATTAATTGGTTACTATTGTTCTGAAACTGCTTTGAAAGTGCTCCCTGAATTGCTAGTTTTAGTGCTTGCAGCTGCTGTATGTCACCGTGTGTCTTTACTGGTTTCAGTTTGTGTTAGGCAGCAAAAGCAGAAATACTGTATCTGATTTTGCACCATGACAAGAAATTTTTATCCAATAAGATTGCCCTTATATGACATTCAGAAATGTATTTGGTTTATGTCAAAACACCTCAGCAATGTATTAGTTTGTTCTTTCCCTTACAAAAGAAGGAAAAAATTCCAAATCCCAATCCAAAATATATTGGATGTACCTGCTTGCTTTCTGCCTTGATTTATTAGCACCTACTGATTTATTAACCAGTTGGCTCTCCACCCCCTTGCTCAGATAGTAACCCCTATCTGTTCCAGGAGCTCTTTCCATAGGATGACATTTACTTTTTTTGTAGTTGGGCCACAGTGCTGGCTTGTAATTACCCTGTGATCAGCTGATGTGGCCAGGTCTGTCTTCTCGCCCATTTCTAGCTGATCAGGGCCAAGTTATTAGAAGAACGTCTCAGCAATATGCCCTAAACGAATGAGTTTGTACATAATACTTCAATATCGCCTCTCATTTCTCAGTCCTCCAGGCACCCAGGCTTTCTGGCGTGGCACTCTGACTCTCCTTTGAGTTCAGGATCCCTCTCAACTTTGTCTTATCGATAGATGTCAGACGCATGCTGTTAGCGCGCGTGCCTTATCACTGAAGAGGTTTGGTCTACAAGTTTCATGCTCCCTTCGTGAAAATGAAGATTTTCTATGGTAAGCCAGTAGTTTCCGTGAGGATGAAATGCTCCTTCTCTCACCGGTGAAAAAACGGGAAGTGGTATGATCCAAAAGTGTTGACCGGTGCAATACAGGACTTGTTCTACAGGCTGGAGGGGCAGAAAAAAGGGTTCATGTAACACAATCCCCTGCAAGAATGATCTTAGTAATAGTGACTTGAGTGTAGGATCCTCGCCTGTCAGCACCTTGTGCCAGCCTTGAGGAGGTACAAGTGACGGCCAGCAGCTGGGGAGCGGCAGCGGGGAGGTGTTGGCCGATCAGGGTTGTGTTCCTTGGACTTGGGACCGCTCTGCAGCAGGGCCTCGGGCTAGTCGCTTCACCTTTGGGAGGTTTATCCTTCCATCTGCAGCTTGGCCAGTAGTTCAGGTTTTAAATGCTTTCAAGCAGGAATTGTCTCATATAAGAAATGAATCTGCTGAGGCAATCCCATGTTTTGCAGAATTTTTTTCACTGAGAAGGAAATAATGAGCCAACATCTCTTTACTGCATTGACCTCAAGTGTTCAGTGCAGATCTGGAAACCTCAGATAAAACCCAGCATACCAAAAGGATCTTCCATGAATAACTTTAGTTAATAAGTCTTGCCCTAGTAAAATAAAACTTTCTCCCTTCTGTTACATAATGGATGAATGTTTTTTTGGTGAATCAGAAGCTATTGCGGTCTCTTCCTTTCTGAAAGTCTCACATGCATCACTGAGCCCAGAGCTATTATAAGCAGGCTTTATCTTATCCCATATGTTCTGCAATGCAGCCCAGCACCTCAGTAACATCCATTGCATTTACTTAACCCTTTCGCAAATGTCCTTATGTGTCTGAACTCTGCTAGCTGCTGTCACTGTGCTCAAGATGCGTATCCCAAGTTGTTTTAAACCCCCTGACTACTCGCGGTGTAACCTGTACCTGGGGCTTCCCCCCTGGAAACTGGGAAAGAAGGAGGAAGCTCCCTGGCCCCAGTACTGTTTACTGCTGAAGTTTGTACCGACGTCGTTGCGCTGCCATCCCTGCTTACAGTCCCCACTATCACCTGCCTATCCCACGCGTTCCCAAAGTGACCTGCCCGCTCTAGGTTTGGCTGTGTTTCTCAGAGAGCAGCGTCTTCCCCATCCCAAAGGTGCTGCACGAGGCTGGCGGTGGGATGGATGAGGGAGGCAGGATGTCGGTGGCGAAACGAAGGGTTGGGTGAGGCTTTCTGACCTCTAGGATCGCCCATTGTGATACTCAATAAAAATAATGGGCACAGAAATACAAAGACTGGCTGGGAAGGCTTTAATTTATAGATGAGGAAAACAGGAAAACAGGAGCTGAAAAAGGAAGGGACACTCTTGCCAGACTAAATGAGAGTGAAGAAGTAGAAAGGAGCAGTATTTACCTGGCTCCAGTTCTTCTGTTTAATGTAATCTGAACACTTTAAAACTGCTCTTTACTCCTCTTCTCCATCAGTATCTCTTCCTTGCTGCCAAAGACCACAGTGCCAATCCTCATGCAGCGGAGGTTAAGTCCTTTTGCCCTGAAGTGTGTAAAATAAGGTTTTACTTTCCCTGTTACTTCCTTGTTGTGTAAAGAGAAGTGCTGAAATAGCTCTTTTCCTTGCTTTGGATGATAAAGTATGTTATATGGTGTTTGAACATTAATAGACTCCATCATGCTGATTCATACCTGTCTCCTAACAGCTGACTATCTCAGCTCCATATGGTTTCTTTGGAAGATACGGTCTTTGGGAGGAAAAAAATAACAAAATGGGCTGTTGTTTACGGAAATGCTTTTGCTTCTGCAGGTGGCAAGGGGAAATAGATGTTTCTGGAAAGTAAGATTGGTTCTTGCTGTGTTACGGATACTTTAGGTAGTATTACTAGTTTATATCAGGTAATCCAAGAATACCTCATCTTCTCTGTGGGACAAGGTTTGCAAGAAATAGTATCTCTTATAAGATCATTTGATACTCTTGGAAAAACAGGCAAGCATTGACATGCTATTTTTCCTTCGCTTTGCCTAGGTGTTTCATGAGACTATTGTGGCTGCACCAATTTGTCGCCTTTGATCCCTCTCAATCTTGTTTTCATTTAATGTTTCTCAGGTATTGATTTAATATCTGGTTATATTATCTCATCCTGTTTCTGTCAGCATGGGACTGTTGCCTACTGTCCTCTTTACGAGTGTTGTGCGCTATCGCTAAATGTCTCGCGCAGTTGAACTCATTGCTGGGAAATTACGTTATTGAATCTGAGCGTCAATCTTTTTTATGTCGATCTTTATTCCCTTTGTGGTAGCTTAAATGTTTCCGTGGGATCTTTGGTGTTTGTGTCTGCTTTCTATATCTGGACTGTCTCCATCTATCAACCCCAGCTTGTGCTTTAGCTACATGGGGAAGAGAGGGCAATGGACTCAGGGCAGGTCATGGAGGCAGAAAACCGACAGAAACCAACTTTCCCTGTGAAGTCTGACGGACCACAATAGGTACAGGAGCTCACGCCTATTTTAAAACGTGGGAACATGGTTAAGCAGAGCAGAGTCTGCCCTCCTGCTTGCTTGTTCCCAAACAATTTGTTTCCCTTTCCTGGAGGGGTGGAGACGCCTCTCTGAGGAGCGCTGCTCCCGGCTCTGAATGCAAATTTATCGGCAATAACGAGCAGCTCTGGGGACTCAGGGAAATGGATGTACTGAGCCCCGGAGTGGGTCGGAAAGCTGGAGGCAAGCGCCAATCCCGGTTTGGACGGGGAAGCTCTGTGCCCTGCGAGAACAGGCTGGGCCGGGGGGGAGACAGGGTGGCTTTTTTGGTGGGGACCTGAAAAGCGAAGAAGTTTGTGCAGCTGCATGGCCAACCCTGGGCTCAAGAGGGCAGTGCTTATGGTAGTGGATACCCCTGAGTTATTTTAAAAAGAGCGTGAATAAGCATACCATTAGCTTAAAATCAAGGTGGGTTCTTTTATTACTGATACTGGCAATACGACATAACCACTTTTTTCTGCTGTAGAGATGTGATTAGAGATGTCAGTCAACTTAACCCTCTTAACAGTATTTTTTAGTTCTCTTTTTCACCTCGGCTGCTGTATTGTGCTTGTAGCCCAGTAAACCACCTGCCCTTTCCCTGCCATGCAGTTCTTAATGCTTGTCGCTGTTGATCCCTCTCAATCTTGTTTTCATGTAATGTTTCTCAGGTATTGATTTAATCTCTGGTTATATTATCTCATCCTGTCTCTGTCAGCATGGGACATGGGACTGGGAAATCCGTGCGTGTGGATTTCTATTCTCTAAATTCTCTATAGAAATTCCTATTCAATTTAATAATTGATATCCTCATTAATCTAGCCTATTACACCATATTTTATAGCCATGAAATTCACTGGCAAGGAACACGTTACTTTGGAGACAGCTCCTGTACAATATCTCATACTACAGATAGGTATTGCAGACAGGTGCTGCATTTCACGTAATGAACAAATGTCTGTGAAATCTCCGCAAATCTCATTGCAAAACTGAGGTTTGAAAAATCTTGGCCACAATAACTTTAACTTTAAAAAGTCACTATAAATCCTGCTTTTATTTATTTTTCCCCTCAACGATCATCTTTGTGCCTACCAACTGATGCTTTTGCTTGGTCAGCTCTGCTCAGAGAGGTGGCTCCCTGCGGGTTGTCTCACCCATCCCACTCTGAGTGCCCTCAGTATCACAGCAAGGAGGAAAAGCTGCAAGGAACCTTGTTACGTCTTTAGGTGTCTTTTCTATGATTGTGTGAGGCTTTCTGTTTCTCGTGTTAAACTTGTTTTGCTTGAAAATGATTTTTCAGATGTTTCCAGTGGCGTTGACATCTCCTCTGTCCCATCCAGTGGTGCAGCCTCACCCCTGCGTTGTGCCTGTCGTTTGGGATACATTGCTCACTCTCTTTCCAATCATTTAAATCTCTTCCCTCTGTACGAGCGGCAGTTAAATCTTTATTTGACCTGTGCTTGTGTTGCAGCTCTGTGCAGTTTTTGAAAGGCATAGGAATCCCAATCGATTTGGGTGACATTTGAATAGTTTAAGTACGAGCTATCTTATGGGGATTTGTCAGCTGGTGCGTTGCTAAGGCTTTGCCAGCTGGAGTCCAAAGGCTGTGCCTGATTTACCGGCAATAAAGCCCATTGCACCAGCCTTCATCTTTCTTGGAGAGAACCTTAGAGTGAAAGAGAGAGTGGGACAGGAGTAGCTGCTCCTGTCGGTCTCCCCTCTGTCATTAGGGGTGGAAGGACCATGTGCTGCCTTCGTAACGCCAATGCTCTCCGCTTTAACTGGCTCTGTGTTCAGCACTGCATGTCTTTATGCGGCTGACAAATTATATGACAGGTTAAAGATTATTCTAATCTGCTCTGCTAGTGTTCTGGAATAAGCTGAGAAGGGAGCGTTCACCATATGTGCTGTGTTATTCTAGCTAGCGTATCCAACCTTGTTTATCTGTCGCCTTCACACCTCATGTTTTTCTGTGATTCAAAACTGATTTACTGTTAACTGTTTACAGTGGTTTGAACAAGAGAGGCTTGAAAAAGAGACAGGAAAAAGGTTTAATTGCTGGTTTCCCATGTTCTCCTGGGGCTGGATCTGTAGGATTCCCATTCAAGTGATTAAGGAGAGAAGCAAATGGCCCATGTAAGCAGACTTGTTTCCTGGCTATCTCAGCAATTGCCCTCGACACAAGCCGATAGCATTGGATGTCCCAACCTTCAGCCTTTCCTATCCCATTTTTTTCTTTCTGCAGTGTAGATAGACAAGAGGGATGAGTCATGTTTGAGCTCTCGCATTGGAGACCGGAAAGGCTTTTGTGCAGGGCGTTGTCTGTTGCATTGCCAATGTTGGGATTTCTTTTTGTACTTGTTTTACTGTTACAGGAAGCATTTTACCCTGTAGGTGATATCATCCCACATCTTCCTCCGTGAGATCTTGTGAAAAATTTACATAAATAGACTTTGCCTTAGCGGTCAGGCATTGCCTCCTTAGAAACCTGGAAGGGCTGGCTGCTCTTTATCTCTGCGCTGGCAGGATGGGGAATAGCATGTGCAGCCTGTGCAGGGAAGGGTGCTCATTGCTTTTGCGATGAGTCACGAAGCCTAATGTAAAGAATTCACGCTTAGTGATGTGACAACTGTGATGATGGGGTATGGAGCGGGGAAACAGCTAAGGGACATGTTAACTCAGATGGAGAACAGCAGATCTTGGCTGGAGATAACCATGTTGGCTTTCACCCATTTTGATGAAATGAAAGCTGTGTTGACCTGTCTTACTTGTTTAACACCGAGATTCGTAGTTGGTGAATCAGTACAGTAAATTTGGAGTCGGTGAGGTAATTCACAGTTATATCTGAAGACCTCCAAAAGAGGAGGGGACAAGGGTAGCATGGATGAATGACACAGTGAGAACCTTTTTTAAAAATGCTGTAGTTGAATTGATTTATGCAGTAAATTACATTGACCAGCAGAAATGGCATCACACAGCCTTCTCTTTCAAGAAGGCTGAGAGGAAGCAGGCAAGGTGGGAACTGTGGAAAAAAAGCTCTTTCACCCAGTCTTGTGCCTGTTACTGATGCTTCCTCTCCTGTATGCTCTACCATTTCATTTATGAGTTTTTGCAGGCAGTCTCTGAAGGGCGAGAAGGGTTGGGGCAGCTGCGGCCTAGAGCAATAAGTCCTCTCTTTCTCTGCCTGCCTGTCTGTTAGGGGTTTCATATAAGAATATATTTCTCTAAAGTCAGAATTGAGCAGCAAGCAGTTGGTCTGGCTGGAGATGTGAGTTGGTCAGCTTATGGAAAGCAGAGCTAGGGGACAGGGAGAGTAAACTTCTGTACCCCTTTTTCTTCTACGCTGCTAGAACGGCTGCTTCAGTGGTGGTTGTTTTTCTCATCTGCTCCTTGTGGGTCAGCGATTCTGGATCAAAGGATTCTAATGCTGGGCCTTAATTTGAGGTTCATAATTCAGCTTGTTGTCTTTATGCTGCTACTGGGGTGCCTTGTTGTCTTAATGAAGTTGCAGAAATGCTGTGTATCTTGACTGCCCAATGAGAAGACTGATACCTGTGTAAACTTCTTAGTAATTCCGCATTTCCTTTACAGATCCCTATCTGTTACATCTTTGACTTTATAATTTCAATCTAGGTTTCCTGTTTCATCCATAATAAGGTACAGATATAATCAGATTCACAAGGAATAGCTTGCTTGCTCGTTCTCTCTCCCATCCCTGGGTTCAACGCATGGTCGCTGGCACCATGCTAGTTGGGAAACCACTTGCCACTGTAAGCAGCCAGATCGCAATGTGCTTGGGCACATATTTTCTCTCTAAATACCCTGCAGTTACGCCTCCAGCAACTACAAAGGGATGTTACCCAGATGTGGCTTTGCCATACACAGGTATAGCAGAGTAGAGTGTAAAACCTGATGTGGTACGGAAGAGTACTATTGCACTACAGAAAATTTTTCATGTTTCCTGGTCAAATGTTCCTACAGGGGCCTTCTACGTACTTGTCCTATGAGCTGCTGCTGGTTGCAGAGTAGAGCGTGCTGAGGCAGTGCATATGCACGCAGCCTGGGAGAAAAGCCCATATAGGGATTTAAATAGCTTATGAAAATATTTGTCACCAGTACAACATGATGTTTCTCAAACTGGATTATGATAGGAGGCTAAAAGTTTGGGGTTTTTGTTTTGTTTTGTTTTAAGTAGATTTAATGCAAAATTAAGTAGAGGCAGAAAAGAAATTAAGCTCTTTGACAGTTATGATATTCTAGAAATTCTTTGGTGCATCCCAAACCAGAGAAATTAACAACTTCTTGGCAATGGTTAACAAGAAACTCTTGGTACTTCTTTTACTAGATGTGGGGAAAGTAGTTTGAAGCTGTGTTTATTTTCTTCAGTCTTTGGTGGGGAAAAAAAGGTTGTTTTTTTTTCTGGTTAACTTTTTAATTTCTTGTTCCTGTCTTCATGTCTGTTTTGTCTTTTTGCCGTGGTTTTTTTGGTGCAGCTTTTAAAATTTAAGCATCTCAAGGAAGAAATGCTTGGTCAAATTCTGTCCTCAGTTACTTGGGGAAAAATAAGTCAGAAAAATATATTGACTTTGCTGATATAAAGCTGGATGTTCATTGAAGTAACCCATCAGCAAACCAACAGAACTTTATTCTGTTCTCTTTGTTCATTTGCGAATTGACTTGTGTGGTTATGAGGCTACGTAAGCAAAATAGAGTAGGTTATTTTTAATTGCTTGTAATTCAAGGCAGAGGATCCAGCACCTGCCGCAGTGGGGTGACCAAAGCAGTGCTTGTCTTTTGGTGAAAAGGTCAAAACAGAAGTGTGGTGAAAAGCCTAAAAACGAGCCTCAAATAATAAATAATAAATAAATTCTGGCTCTACGAAATTATCCTTTCTCCTCGTCCAAATGTTCGGCTGCACTGACACCTCCAAGCGGATCCTTAAACCCAAGAGCAGATGTTTTAATGCTCTTACGTTTGCTTTGTCAATATGACGCGTCAGCAGCGAGTTGCAGCCCTGCATTTACATGGCAAGCGCCGGGCTGCTTCGGGCTGGTGACTTGCTCTTTGACCTCATTCTTCCTTTGAAGCTGCTGCCGCGGTGCGTGCTCGCGAGCCGTGCCGAGGCACCGCGTCCCTCAGCCCTGCGCCTGCTTGTCTTGTAATCCACAGACAAGAAAAAAGCAGGCAAATTCCAGCCTTTCAAGAAGCTCTTCGGTAAGAGGAAGAAAAGAGAGCCCGCGTCAGACTGCGAGGAAGCCAAACTGAAGCCCAGCCGCTCCTTCGGCAACGTCTGCAACCGATGAAGAGCCAAACGGTGGTCTGAGGTAAGCTCACACGGGTCTGCCGCCGGCCCGTGCAAACGCAAGGCTTGTTCTCCCGGCTTTTGATGGAATTAAATTTAAATTCTCCCTCTGCTGAGTGGTAGCAAGTTGCACGCTGCTTGTTAGGAAGCTTGTTAGCATCCCTGTCCCTCCTCTGAACGTGACACCCGCTGCTGGAGACCCCGAGGTCTCGCTTCTTGCACGTGTTACTTATTGGGTATAGTGTGCCAGTCTGCAAAAAAGAAATCCCAGGGTGAAGCAGAAATTAATTTGAATCCGGCTCCGTGATTTAACAGAACTCCGTGGCAAACACCTGAGTGGAAGTATTAATGGCATCCGTGTTTTTAAAGCTGGGGAAAGGGAAACTTGAACTGGCTGCTACAGATACTTTGTTGCGTACTTTTCCCTGCAAGGGGGTATCTCTGAGTCAGGATGGAGATGTCCTCTTTCGGTCCCTCCCGTAGAGTTTTTGCATTGTAATCGGGGTCAGCAAACAGGCTGCTTTTATTCTGATCTGAATTGAATGTAGAGTAGAAGAAGGAAGAGAGGGGAGAGAGGCACCGGGAAATCAGATCATATTCCAGTGACAAGAGAGGAGAGGAGGAGAGCGTGAGAGTTTGCTGCAGAAATGATGGGAGAAAGAAGCTGCACAGAGTTAACGAGTCAGCAATCTCTAACTAGGAACAGAACAGAAAAAAAACCCCAAACCAAAACAAAAAAAACACCACAACAACAAAAAACCAAGACCAGATGCACAAACTAATTGAGTCAGTAATACTTACCTCACTTTACAACTGAAAGTCTCAGAGAGGTTAGTTGACTCCTGGCCAAAGCCTGCTTCTTTGGAAAAAAAGCAGCTGCACTGGGCAGTGTGAAAGTAACAAAAAATCTGAGGATCAAAAAACCATACCAAATTCCTCGCTCACATGAAAGAAATGTGTATCAGAAACATCACCCTGCACAGTATTTTCAATGGTGCAAAATCATAGCTGTGAAAATGCAAATTTTTTTTCTTTTTTTTTAGTTTTTTTTTTAAGCTTCTGGATTTTTTTTTCCATTCTGTGAAATTCTTTTAAGTTCTACGTTTCCCCTTTGGTTTCTGCAGTGCAGTATTGTGCACCTCTTTTGCCTGTCCCGGCTTTTCAGAAAATCAAGACTGAGCATAGCCACACTGTAGATGGAGTCGTGACTGACTGCTATTGCGTTGCATTGCCTGTGTGCATGATGCCGAGCGACCGTAGGAAGTTACAGTGCCTTTTGCCTCAAGAGCAAACTAGTGAACAAGAGCAAAACAAAGGGCATCATCTCGCTATCAGTGATTTCCCATTCAGTGTAACTCAAAATGCAGTGCTGCACCCAGAAACAAACAGTGATACGGGAACTTGTCCCGTTCCTCAGTGGTGAAGTGAAGGTGTGGCAGACCCATGTGAGACTGCTAAATGCTTGCATTTTTAAACGTATTAATTTTTCTAATTAATAAAGGCATTAAATGTAAGTCTTTAGTGGAATAAACTAGACCGCACAATTTAAATCACAGGGGATTAGCAAATGTGAAGGGTCCCACGACTCATCTCAAGTGGAACATTTCTTTTTGCGCGTGTGATTCGTGAGCGGTGCTTCTGTTTTAGCCTGCTAGAAATACTCTTTTCCCTGTCAGGGAAACTCTGTTTTCCCTGTCAGGCTTCGTGGTGCAAACGTGGGTGGGATTTGATAATAATTTTCAGTTTGCAGGTAGCGTTTGCCACCTTACTCATCTTACAACAAGGATAGATGTTCAGTGCAGTGCATTAGATTGCTTTGGGGAGCTTAGCTTTGATGCCCTTTTCTGTTTTCAGCAGCATTGCTTCCGTCCATTAAATTTTTTTGCCTTTAGCATCATTTCAAATGTTTATGAATTGAATGCAGAGATAACCTGTTTAAGTAAAATAATATACGCAGTTGTTTACAAGTTGTCTGACAGTAAATACATTACCATATCTGCCGTTATTCATATAGAAATGGACTAGAGAAATATAAATAACTAGTGGTGTATTTATATAACCAAGATCTTGAGTAGTTTTATAAAACCATCTGCTTCAAACTCTTTAAGAATGTACAACAACTGTATATATACAAAAGCTTAATAAAAGTTCCAATTCTGCAATGAAAGTTCAGGGATGTTCCCATTCCCTTAATAGAGCTATATTTCTTCATCAACCTGTAAAGTACGTTAATTTGTTATCTGCAGATGTTTCATGTGGACTTTTTGTTTTGTTTGGGGAGGGTGAGGTTATTATTTTGAAAAGATATTAAGGAAGAAAGCTGTTTCAGGAAGGTAGAGGCAAGAAAATAAATGGGTATAGGCTAAGTAAGAGATCTGTATTGCTTCCAAGACCTAAGCTAGTATTTCACTGTGTGGTGTATTGGCTTACGAGCCTGCTCAGAGCTAATGCCTGAACCTCTAATAGAGACTGCGCCGACCGGGTGCTGCAGACGTACCAGGAGCAATTTAGGTAATCTGCATATGGTGTAGATTGACTAGCTGAGTTGGAAGCTGCCTGAGAGATCTCCCTGTCCATCCTTTCTTACAGCAACTTCCTGGACTCATCAGATGCAAATAACTTGTTTGGTATCCTGATGTATGCACACTTCAACCTATTTATTCATCCTTGTTGTTTTGCAATTCCCAGGTGGAAGGTTTGCTACTGCAATTTGTCTTGCCCTGCCTTGTGAAAGACTGGAATTCCTTTTCCCACTTTTATATTGCCCTCCTCGAGTTTACAAAGTTAAAACTGTATCCATTACTTTTCTGTCCTAACCGTATGAGCTGGGAGATGGAAGTGCTTAGTACAAGACAAGTTAAATTGCATTTGTGGAGCTTCACTAAAGTCTCCAGAAGCTTCTGTTCTGAGGCTATGATTTGGCACTTTGTAAGATTTTATATTTGTCTTATTTGTCACAGTTGACTAAGCAAGCATTGTGAGGAAATACCTGAAAGGGCACCTCTGTGCCCCACAAAAAGTTTGTCATTCTGGGCTGATGTGCAGAGGCAGCGGGGAATTACATTTTTCTTATAGAGGGTGCAGTAGAGTAACTTTACTTGGGCTGAATGCAATATTTCAAAGGACCTGGAAGCAGACCTGTCAGGTCTTTAAGACTCAACTGTGACAACATTGATCTTCTTCCAGGGAAAAGTCTCAGCAACATTCAGTCTCTTGAATGTGCCTGTCCATGAAATGGGACTCCTTTATTTGTAAATCCCTATCAAGGTCCGCATAATCCCTGTAAAACTGTTCTCAGGTCGCCTACATAACGTCATCCTCATTACGAAAAAATCACCTAAAGATCTTAGTTCTCTAAGAGGAAGAGAATATATATGCTGAGGAAGACTGCCTGTGAAGAAGAAAGCATGAGAGATTTCCTGTCTCGTAAACAACTTTGCCCAGTATTTGCTGAACCTTTGCCAGCGTGAATTGCTATTGGGACTGGACCGCGAATCACCCAGCCCCCAGCCCTCCACCTAGTTGAGCTGTGCTAAACTGTACAGCCGTTACTACTCAGCTAATGAATTCAGCTTCTTGTGGGGACCACATGCATGAGCAGTGTGATTTCTCCAAATGTATTAGTGCTTTGAAAATGCCTCATTTTGGCAAGCAAAGTTGCTATTTGCTATTCAAGCTGTATCCTTGTTACACTTGATAAGATAGTTCAGAGAGATCATATAATTGCACGGATTTCTGCTACAATGATTGTAGAAGCCAAAAGCATTCCCTTGCAAATATAAAGTTTGGTTTCTGACAATTTTACCAGCAGAACTTCAAAATTATCTTTCCTTGACAATTGTCTGACATCTTGCCGGGAAACTTCAATTCTAGAAATGTAAACTGGGCACATGCAGAGCTGCAGGAAAATCTTTCAGTACTTTTTGTAACATTTGCCCAGTGTCTGCACTGAAAGACGGGCTTCACATGGATTTAAGGCAAGTATTTTGCACAGTTCTTATCGCTAAGCTATATAGATAAGCAAAATAAGCAATAAACTGTTTATGGATGAAAGCTGGGGCAAAGGAGCACCGTGTGTTCCCAGGCTGCATCAGGAGTTTTATTGCTTGTGATGGGAAGTTCCCGGGGGGAGGCCCCAGGGTGACAAACAGGGACACAGTGCCAAAGATGCAGCACAAGTCAGGTCACGCATCCGTATGGAACTGCAAGTTGTGTGAGCGGCTGTCTCCTCGTAAGAACTGAAGTCTCCTGAATTTCTCCGGGCGGTCCACCTGCCAACGCCAAGAGTGAATCTTTCCATTTGAAAAGAGCAGAAGAAGGTCTGGGGAGAGGAATAAAAAGCATTTCATTGTCATCTTAAGAGGCCTCCATTTAGTAATTTGCTAAAGGTAATTCTTGTCAGAGGCTGGGTGGGTTGGGCTGTTTCACTGCTGGTTTACGCCTGAGTCCAAATGCCACAGACAGTCTGAACGTGGAAAGGAGACGGTGGTTTCGTACCAGCCATCAGCGTTTATAGTGCAAATTTGGCTTCTCTGCTTAAGAGAGGCCACGGGCAGTGGTGGAAAGAATGTCAGTGACGCATGGACGGGCTTCCATGGGATGGGGCACCTGCATAGCACATTTCTTGGAGGATACTTGGCCACTACTGGCCTTCCTCAAAGTATTTTTTAGAGGGAAAATAATGTGATCAAGATTTGATCAGTCAGTTGAGTTGTGGTTTCAGCAATAAATTCCAGACAGCTGTTATTGTTTATCTAAGAGGTATTTGACCTGTAAAGTACAAATTTTAATTTTACATTAATTTTGAATTCTGTGCCTGAATGGCCACAGAGGGCACAAGCACAAATTTTCAGGCAGAGAAATGATAGGAGGTATAGCTATCAACATGGGTAAATCATGATCTCTTTAATGCATTGAAATTTGAGAAAGAAGCCTACAGAAAGTGGAAACAAATGATGAGTCGCAGAGGGATGTAAAGGAGAAGGAGGAGTCATTTTATGAATTCTTTACTGATAGGAGGAGGACTAAGCAAAGAGTTGGTCCTCTGTAAGCAAGGAGAGAATGATGGCAACAAGTGGAAAAAAAAGCAGCACTAAGTGTACTTTTGACATTATGTCTGTTTTTAGCCTGTGTGAACTTTGTTACTGTGAGTGCAGTTTATACTGAGTTCGTGCATACATGGATAGCAGGAATACCACAGCTTTGAGAGAATACGTACAACAAATAAAATGCAGTTCTTCTGGAGGGTGCGATTGGGACCTGTATCCTTGTGGTAGTTTTCACAGAAGTTACAGATGGGAGAGGCTTGTTCTCAGGGTGCTCAGCCACCCTTTCTCTGATTGTTCCCAGCTGAGCATTTACCTCGGAAAACAAAATTATTCATCTGATTTTTCTAAACAGCGTGTTCCCCTTGGGAATTTCTGCAGGTATTTGTGGTCTTCTACTCCTCCAATAACTGCATATTACAAGTCAGGTCTAGGAGATGATACAATTTGTTCACTATTACTCATCTCTTGTATCTCCATTTTAGTTTCTGAATATTTAATTTTCATTTTGCATTTCACGTGAATGAGAACAACTCATCTGCGTCAAATGTGGCCTTGGTTACTAACTGCTGATCAATGGCATTCACTCTCGTCGTCATAGAGACTGGCCTGAAAAATGAATGTAATTATATTTTCCTCATCTCTCAAGTGACTCTTTTATTATTTCTCAGGTAATTACCTGACATGTACTTCGAAAGAATATGTGGTGATTGATTAAGGCAAAAAAAAAAAACCCGCACCCAATCAGGAGAAGCTGCTCTGTCTCTTTCTTTCTGGACTTTGCATTGCCTCTTCAGCAATCCCAGCCCCTGCTCTGATGGCACGTTCACCTTGCAGCTCAGATTTCCACGTTATCTCAATGGGTAATGCGCTTCACATGAAGAGGGTTTCCCATCTTACTTTGGTGGGGGATAGTGAAAAGAGTACGACACATGTTATGGTCGTCTTTTCTTAGCATTGTCCTGTACTACCTGTAAACATCAAATTTGGTGCAGATGACAATCAGCAGCAGGACACGTGCTCCAGGCCACCTCAGGGATTTCACTGAAGGCTTGATCCCAAGGTAGGGTCTGTTTTTGGCATTTTGTTTAGATGGACTCTTATAAAATCAAAGTAGTTGTTGGCATACCATCTGTCCCAAAATTTCCAAAAGCAGCTCATGATATTTTAAAATCTTCATAAAGTGAAGTCTTGCTTCTACCTCCAACTCAAATTGTAAGCCTCATGTATAAGCTTTTAACGTCTGTGTATTGTTTTTTCTGCATGACTATTAGAGCATTTGCTCTCATGAAAGTGATTCACCAACAGTTCAGCTGTTCAGTTTCTAAATTTGAGAGTAGGGAGGAGGGAAACCCAACAACCTGTAAATGATATCTTGCAAGAATCTGCTTTGTTAAAATAGGAAGAATAAGAAAACTTTATTTGATGTATTGGTTTATTAGCTGGTGGTATACTTATACGTTCATAAATCCCTATGAATTGAAGGTGCTGGCTAAACATGAAAACAACTAGACCTAAAGAATCACAAGCTTTTGTGTTTTGGGTCCAGGGGAATGTCCTGATTCCTTCTTGGACAATTTCAGCCACTACTTTGACACATTTCCATGAGGATGCAGCATTGGGCAGTTCTGCATAAAGCAATCTAGACAAAAAAAAAGTGATCTGTCTACCCGCTTGCAGCTTCAAAGAGCTCCCAAGATACCTTCCCTCTGTCACATCCAATTTTCATATACTGGGCAATTTCTTATTTTTCTTTTGCTTATTAGCCTGATTTCTGCAATTGGCTTTTGTCAGTCTCCTAATTTCTTTTGTAAGTGTCTTGTTTTGAGTGCCTTCCTGACTCCAGTGGGAGTGCCTTGATGCAGTGGTGCTTTGTGTCCACCTTCTCCTGGAGACTTCATCTTAGCAGCACTCTGATTTTACTAAGTATCTCTTCAGGCCCAAGCAGAACAAAGTAACATACGGGTATTGTAAGGCTTTTAGAAACAAAGCTTGGATTTTCCTCACTTGTGTCAGCTGACATGAATCCATGTTGAACAAGTTTCTTATTTCTGGGTTACAAGGTGTATTGTGGGAAGGAAGGGGTGTTCTAGGACAGAAAAGGTTGTGGCAAAGAGCAGCTTTGCTGTCTCCAGTTCTTCATTTGCATGGATCCTTTTGTAGGATTCATTACAGGTGTTGGTGAAATTAGAGTTGTTTCACCTTTTCTGTAATTTATATTGCAGCTGAACACCGCAGGAATAGGAGCCACAACTGCTGCGTGAGTGGCCATTTCTGACATGTACCGAGTGGCATGCGGTGAGGGCGGAGGAATGGGGGAAGCCTTCCTGAAATGGTCCTGGGTGTCTTGACAGAACATAAGACTAAAATCGTGCTCAGCGGTTTTGTTGATTTTACCCTTTCTCGACACCTCAGCTCTTGTCTTCCTCCCTCCTATTACCAACTTGATTAAGTCTTTGTGCTCCAGAAGCTTTGTTCTCAGTTATGTGAGCTAGGACTTTTCACCACTTGTTGCAATTTTAACACTTACTAGAAATTTGCCATCAACTTGCCGTTTTTATTTTTTTTTTCAGCTGCTACTTGAGCGCAAAGATGCCTCATTACATACGCTGTAGTTTCTATATGATCCTGAGACCCTTCAGTAGGCTTTCTCTCTGCAACAGCTGTTAACATTATATACCAGGTCCCACTCTGTGTCTGTCTCCTTTTTTCCTTGTCTTTCATCCTCAACCCTGATCACGACTAGCTTCATTTTCACCGTAGTAATCCCAGAACTTTTTTTTTAAACTCTGGTCTTCACTTCTTCCATCACAAACGCTGTCTTGCTTTAGTCTCCCTGAAAGGTTAGGCTGCCCTACCGTCTGCTTGTCCTCTCCCTTGCCTCCCTTTTGGATGTTTTCATTGCATTCCCCCTCCTAATCATCATATACTTTATTTCTTGGCAGATTCTGCGTGGCAACTGCCTTTTCCGCAGCTGGTAAGGTCTAGGGCTGGGCTCAAGCCAAGCAAAGTTGTCACCTGTGGTATAACACGCTGTCTTATTTCCTCTTCCTTTCCTTCCTGATGAGCTAAATGCAGTCACTATCTAGCACTTATTCCTGCCAAGGCTAACTTAGACTTATCACTTCCTTTTCTCTACATTTTGCCATATTTTAGAGCAAGTTTTGCATAAACATATGCTGCTGTTTGGTAGAATAGTGTCACACACAGTGGATTGCCAGGTCGCATGTGATATTTGGACCATTTAGAGCCCTATTCCTTCTACTAGTCTGCGTATTCCTATAACAACTGGTGACTTGTCCACAATCCTCAAGCTATGCTGGGGATTCACTTGCATAATTACTGGAAACCGGAGTGATGCCTTTCTTTGCTCTGCATACTGAGACTTTCTGAGGTTGGAGGATTTGGTGAATAATTACATAAAATTCGTGTGTCCAAAACTAGTCCCACCTCACTACCTTCTTGTCAGAAAGCAGCAAACGCAGGGCTGCTCCCTCGGGGAAGGCAAGCGGGGCACCAAGGCGGATCCCACCACAGGGTAGGAGCCTCATCGCCCGGGGCCCAGTCCCACGGTATCTAAGCGAGGGACAGATCAAGCAGGACAGATCCTGGGTTGGTGGCCAGGTCCAACCAGGAGTACAGATAAGGCAATATCTGGATGGTGAGGCAGGTCTGAGGCTGAGCCAGGAAGTCAGTCTGTAGGTCGGGATCAGATCCATTGATCACCCCGCAGGTCCACAGTGGGAAGGCAGGGCCAAGGGCAAGCCAGGAAAGAGGTCTGCAAATTGAGGTCTGGATCAAGGGGCTTCATGGCCAGGCACCGTTGTGGCTGAGCTGGAGACCAGCACTCCTTCGGCACAGCTCAGGCAGGGACTAAAGCCTCAACTGTGATCTTAAATAGAGCTCCTGCACCCGTGTGTGTGGGTGGAGGTCCCAGGTGAGGCTGGTCAGGGACATAAAAGCTTATGAGTGCACTCAGGGCCCTGACACCTCCCATGATTAATTTCTATGCTCTTAATGATTGTGATTTTGGTTAGATTATTAGCATGCATTAAAGATGCATCGGCTACTCAAAACTAGGCCTGATCCCTAATTTTACAAAAAATTAATTCACAGTAAGTTCATAGGTTACAGATCTCCTGAGAACATCAAACCAGAGCTTTGTATAAGACAGCATTGCATGGTATCTTTTGAAATGAGCCGAGTTAATAACACAGAGGCTGCAAAACAGGTCATTGGCATCAGTGGGGCTCTGGTGGGTCATGACAATGGGACTGTGCAGTTTTCCCAGCGTGAGTGCCCTGAGGTTTGGCAGTTCCTGAAGGCAATACGTATATGTCTTTAGATTGAGCAAAGAAATGATCCCTAAGTTTACTTTATGAAAAAGAATCCTTTAACTACCCTGCTAAAAAAATCTCCCTTTTGCCTGTCCAGCTTGTAAGGACCATGTTTATGGGTTTGTTAATGCAATGAAGCAACATGCTGTCTAAGCACAGTTGTAACTCAGAGTTCTGTTGCAGCATGGACAATATTCCCCATCTAGGCGTGAGTTAGAACTAAAACTCACATTCCAGCATGACAGATGAAAGCGAGGACACTAAAAATACAGCTCAGAATTACAATCCCTTTTCCTCTATTACAGTATTAATGCATCTCTGGAATGACTAGAAAATGCAATTTATGTTTTTCATCTCTAGCTGCCCTGAGGACATTCATGGGAGATGCAAAGCGTTGGAATGAGATTTCTTTTTTAAAAGAAAACATTAAGTAAAGGCAACCTATCACTGCACTTGTCATTTCCCTGGGGCACTATTCTGGGAGGTGACTCTCAGATGTCCTTGAAGGGATTATACTAAGGGTCAATACCTGGCTAAAACAAAATTGTTCTTGCTTTGCATGCTTTGTGAATTTTTTAGCGTTAAAAATGGCTTTATGTTAAAAAGTTGGCTCTGATTTCTAATGATTACAGAATTGGTTTCTAATGGAAATCTAAAAGAGTGAAAGTCATGAGATTGGGGTTTTTTTGGAGTCAGTCTCTACAAACATGAAAGAACAGAACAACTCATTCTTTCCCTTTATTTTCCAGTTTCTATTTCTAACTATTTAATATCGGAGTGGGAGGAACATTTATGACACACTAAAGAGGCAATTGGTGGTGCGAGCTTTCTGTACTACAGTAATGCACCGATACGGGATTATGCAAGAGCTGAGACCTCAGTGTTCCCTGCTGGCAAAACTTCCCCTTCTTAAGGATCCCACATTTCCCTTTGAGAGGAGAAATAGCTTGGAGAAAAATGGGGTCTAAACCATAATAGCCACCAGTACCGAGGTAAACTTAGCCGTGTATTCTGTGCAGTATTACCCCTGCACATACTCTGATGCACTTAGGGGTGCAGTCCCACAGCAGTATATGCTGATTGAAGCCCGGACTGCAGTTGTCCGACTCTTTCCAGCAGCTCTCTGGACATGCAGCTAGCATGGAAGCTTGTGTCATGTTTGCTCAGCCAAACCAGGAAGTTGTGTGGGGTTTTGAGTTTTGTTGGGTTTTTTTTTTTTGTAGTTATTCAGTCAGAACAGCTTTCTGAATTGTTTCATGTGAACCGTGAGCGCTAAGCAGGCACAAAAGAGGTAATGGGAACACGTGGGGAGGAGGATACAGGGAGAAAGGGTGATACCTCACCCAGTCCTGACTTGGAGTATCTAGAGCTGATGGAAAATTACATCTAAAACAGCTAACGATGCATAGCAGTGGATGGCTGATGGGGGTCCAAAGAGCAATCTCTCTCAGTTTGCTGGTCTTCGTGGGAGAGGAGTAAGACAAACACTTCTTGTAGGCTCAGGGTGGTCCCATTCTGCTGTGAGGGATTTGTTTCACATTTCCTAGTTTCTTAGCACACACAGACACCTCAGCAAGAGTGAGTAATGGAAAGAAGGGTTACTGCACAGAGGTTTTTGCAAGCCAAATTCATACATAGATACTTAGATCTATGATACTTCCAATATCTATGTAATCTGTTTTACTTACGGTTTTCTGGGATTCTTCCAGAGGTCTGAAATAAAACAGAAGGTGTTCTCCCTTTCCAGGGGAATGAATTTATCAGCACTGAGTTAAACAAAGAGTCTGAGAAACATATTCATTTTGTGCAGAAGAAAGCTAGTTAGGGGTGAGATGTATTTGAGGCAACTCTTTTTACAGCTAAATAGTTAAACCTGGGCTAGGAGTCTGTGTCATGTCCACGATCAAGATGTGGTGTGGTCCTCCTACTCCATGTCTTGCTCTATTTCCCACCCCTTTGACGTTTCTGGCTTAATTATTTGTAAAAATACTGTGGGATGGTTGGCTCTGCTGTACTTTTATGCTCTTGGGGAACCCTCAAGATAAAGACATATCCTGGTGTACTCTTTTTGTGCCAAAGCCCATGTTTTTGTGCCAAAGCCCATGTGTATCAAAGAACCCCTCATACATTCTCAAAAATGTAGTAGTTCTTAAGAATTTCATCCTAATAAAAGAGGATTAAAAGTATGTTCTCAGTTTTGCTGAGAAACCAAGTATTCTGACCTGTCTTCAGGAATCTGAAGAGGGACACAGGCATGGCAAAGAAAACTCGGAGAATGAATGGAATTTAACTTTGCTTCGAGTATAAGAAAATTCATTTTGAAAATTTGTGTATTGGAACTGAAACTGGAACATGATACTTGGGTTCCAACACATCTTCAGAGAGAACATCTTTAAGGATTTGCTGAAAGTGCTTTGTATTTTGGTATAGCACATCCATAATTCATTTAATTTAGTCAGGTTTCTGGAAGTGAGTCAGATGATGATTCAATTATTTTCAGCACAAACAGCCTCTGAAGTGTCATCATCGGTATTATCAACAGAAGTGCTCATAAACTGATGCCACTGTTTTCCCACATATCTTGGAAGTGGTACGGCAGTTTGAAACTGTAATACCTTTGCCCATGTGTGGTGGGTTGACCTTGGCTGGACGCCAGGTGCCACCAAGATGCTTAGCAGGGCAGGGAGGGGAGAAAACAAGATGGAAAAAAAACCCACAACCCAAAAAACTCGTGGGTCAAGATAATGGCAGTTTGATAAAGCAAAAAAGGCCGCGTGTGGAAGCAAAGGAAAACAAAAGACTTATTCTCTATTTCCCATCAGCAGGCAATGCCCAGCCACTTCCCGGGAAGCAGGGATTCAGTACGCATAGCAGTTGCTCCAGAAGACAAACGCCGTAATAACGAACGCCTCCACTTCCTCCTCCTTTCTCTTAGCTTTTGCTGCTGAGCAGACGTCGTATGGTATGGAATATCCCTTTGGTCAGTTTGGGTCAGCTGTCCTGGCTATGTCCCCTCCCAAGATCTTGCCCACCCCCAGCCTACTGGGGAGGGGGGGCTGTTGGAGGCAGCCTTGGTGCTGTGCCAGCACTGCTCGGTGGTAGCCAAAGCACTGGTGCGTTACCAACACCCATCTAGCTACCGATAGGAAGCGCAGCACTATGAAGGCTGCTGTGGGGAAAATTAACTCCATCTCAGCCAGACCCCGTACACCATGGCTATGATTGTAGCCCAGGTCTCTGACGTACCATAGAATCTATCGAAAGCCATTCCTGATGTCGACACGCCTTTTAATTGAGGAAAGAGGGCTTTCTGAAGCACTGTCTGTAGGTGTGGATTGTGAGGATGTTATTGTATAAAGTCTTCTGAGGAAAACTTCAGAGATGGGCATGGTGGTAGCAGTGAAGGAAACTCAATTATTCGTACTGTATTATGACTTAAAAGAAATTCGGTCTTTCCAAAAGTAGAACATCAGGAGAGTGAAAAAAGGGGTGGAAAAAACGCCTTTGTGATACAATCCATCAAACTCACAGCTGGGAAGATTTGACAGGATTGTGGGCTCCAAGTGAGTAAAATAGGAGACCTTTCAGAAAGTTCAAGTAGCCTGGAAATCACCTTAAACGCTATTTAAATTCACCTGTAAAAGAAACTAGGTTACTACAATGCGTGAATATGTTTTTTCCGATGTACTTTAGCCTACATAAACATTTAAGCAAAATTCTTAAAACATTTTTACTGGTTATTGGACATGTGGCTAGCAAAATTGCTCAGTTACCCCGTTCTGAAATATCCAGTATATCTGCAAAGCATTTTGAGGGGATACAGTAGAGAGAAGTCTTGGGTTAATTCACTGCAGGGTTCCTTGTGAACGTTTCATGTGTTCTGACAATTCGGAGTATGTTTGTTTTGGTAGCAAGTTAGTAAGAAAACAAAAATGGACAAAAACTTTCAAATATGTTTGGCCTCAGCTCTATGAAACAAAAATGTGTGATGCCATGTAATGAGGAAGGGCCTAAACTGAAAGCAGTTGGTGTATGGGAGAACATCAGAGAGAGATGCTGCACGTGCTTAGCATGGTCCTAACGCGGCATCGGTACCCCTGCGGGCACTTAGAGGCAGGGTTGGACTTCCAGTGGTGATGTTCTTATGATTGCAGGTCACACAAAGCTCCCAAGATGTTTCACATGACCCAGTGTCCCAAAGGGAGCTTTAAATGACATTTTAACAAGTCTGATCACACTAGCCATAAACCCAAATCTGCACATAGCCAAAAGCCGGTGTACTGTGTATCTCAAACAGTCAGGAGATCCATGGGATTAGTTCACAGGCAGGAGGTGAGACTAGATCACTAAAGGTATCCTCAGCTCTGTAGCAGCGTGGGGAAGATCTTCATCCGCAGCCATGTCCTAGGCAGTCCACCAGCTGGTGGACCTCAACAGTTGCTCTTTTCTGCCATTTCAGGGGCTCAGATTATCGGGCAGTTCCTACTGCCAGAGCATCCCTGCTGCTGGTCAGCTGAAGTTCTGGGGGTTGAACTGCTAGCAAACCCTGTGCAGTTCAAACACTGCAGGTTGGCTGTTCCCGACTTAAATATTAACAGATTCATTAGTAAGGTCAAGAACGACTTGCAAACAAGTCACTGAACTCTTTGGTGCCTGAATTGCAACCCTCGCCTACTAATTAGTTGTTACAAACAATAGGGATAAACATGAGCTGTCTAATTTTAAGTGTGAGAACGCCAACCCACTGGACGGTAAAAGGGGAGGATGGGGTGGTAGGCACGGTGAATAGCTGTGAGACAAAAGCCGTAAGTATCTGAGCCACAGTATTGCTGGAAGAATCTTTGAGAGAGGATCCTCTCTGGAGCACAGTGTGACCTGGATTATGCGTCCTCAGCAGATCTCTCAGCTCAAAGGTAAATAGTAAACGATAAATTCCCACTGGCCTTGCCTTCTGCACCTGCAGCAGTTTCACATGTTGAACCAGGCAAATGCAGGAGGGGTTGGCATGGGCTGGTTTGTCAAATTTTGCATGTTCCCCTCAGTTTTGGTTGTGAATACAGCCTTTTCCCCCCCGGCTTGTTGAATGCAATGCTGGAGCTTTCAGTTCAAACAGACCTACACGGTTATATGAAAAAAGCCAACTTTCGCTCAGCTTCCATGTCAAACCACTCATTTTGCAAGCCAGGCCTGCCAGGAGTTTGTCTCTGTTTAAGGGGCATTTCTCAAACTCTGGTTCCTGGGCTGATTCCTGGACAGCCAAGGAAGGTAGATATATTCCAATGCCACGCAATTTTACCGCAGCTCTGCTGAGTCATGATGATTCGGTATAGAAACCTTTTTAGAAGAGGATTTAAAAATATGCTTTTATGGTTTCCCTAATAAAAGGTTTCTAAAAGAAGGTGTATTACCTTTAGTAGCCAAAGGCAATCAAGTTGTGGTTTTTATTTAAAAAAAGAAATCTAAAATAGAATATAGTATCAGTTAAATGTTCCGTCTCTTTGACGGCACAAAATGCTATGAAATATTGACCAGCTCTTTGCTTGATTGTGTGCTGGTTTGTTTCAAATGAAGCATGTTGTTCAAATATTAATTTTGGGTAAAAAAATAGTTTTTCAGTTAGTCTGTGCTTGCATGGAGAATGAAATGATATAGAGAGCTGTGTGTGTTCTCCCCAAAAGCTTGGATGATTTATTTTGTGAGTGCAAATGTATTTTAAATATAAACTAGAGAGAGTAAGAGGTTGTGGGTGGCTCTTTTTCTATTATTTTCACATTACCTGTAAGAAATTTTTTTATAAAAGTCAAGAATAGCCTATCATTTAATCAGTTATAAAAGGTTAATGTAACCCTATATAACATTCTTTCTTGGTAAGAAAAGATTTTTCATTTTTACTTAAAAAGATTATTTCCATACCTCAGGAAAAAAGCAAGATAAACATGGAATAAATACATTCCAAACTTCCCCCCCCCCCTCAAAGTACAAATAGAAATATTTTGAGCAATTTATAAAAAATTAGCACATTTTAGAAGGGAGAAAAAGATAATATACTGATTTTCTTAAATATGTGAGGCTTTAATTTTTCTTGTTGTTTTACTTATCCCTCTCTCTGGAAGTATCATCTTTCTTGGTTTTGCTGAAGTAGTTGTTTATAATGTTTTTATCACACGTAGAAGGTTGCGTTAGTTAGATTGGTATAAAAAGTACCTATTTTTTTTCTCCAGATTGTTTGTTACTGAAGCTGTAAATGGGTTCCATAGAGTTGCCAATAGGTTATTAAAAGGAGACCCCTCAGTTCAATTTTATTCTACTGTGGCTTTTGTCATGTTTGTATTTTACTGGCTTTCCACTCACCATAAAATATTCTAGGTGAAACAAAACATAACTTTCAATCATCTCAAACATTTTCCCCCAGAATGCCCCCCAAGCCCCAAAGTAACGACCTGTAAACCTTTTTTTTTAATTCTCTGTTTTCTTGATGAGCCTTTAAAATCTCCAGTAAATTAAACCACTTTTTGTTTAGTCCCTTTGCCCATGGATTTAGAGCAGCCGTATAACTAGGTTGTTCGTGACACACTCTCCTCCTTGGCATCGGTATCTAGTTTAGCAGTAACACACGAGCATCTCTCGCTGCTTGTTGCTAATCAAACCCACACGGGATGGCGTAATAAGCTTTGTATCAATTCAGGGGTTTGATGATAACATTTTATTGTCAGTATGATCATACTCGTGGTGACAGGAACAGCTAAGTAATCAGCTAAACGAGGTAGCTGCTACCTTTGCTTGGGACCTGCTGTCTGTCTTTGGCTAAGAAATGGCAGCAGGTCCCAAGCACGGGGACTAAGCACGAATGCAGGCTTTCTCAAAGATGCAGTGTGGTAACGTACGCATCGTCATCATCTACCCTCTGTCCTAAAAGTAACATTTAGATTTGAGACTTCTAAGGAAAAGCGATTGACCTTCTCAACATGCCTATTAAAAACACCCCACTCTATGTCCTTCCAAGGAGGAAAGCTGTGTGTGAAGGAATCGTGTACCTCCGTTAAACTTTTGATAACAGAAAATGTTTGGATACCTCTCTTCTGAGAATGTTCAAACCTTTTATGTAGAAGGCAGGGGGGAGGGAAGATCTATACAGCAGGGCAGCTATGATATGAAGGGTCACTCTCATAAATTAATTGCTGTGCTTATTTACTTTTTAACTGGTTTTTTTTCCAGGTCCTCCCATTATTCTATGGGCAGTCGAGCTTTTTCCCATGACAGTATTTTTATACCTGATGGGAGAACAGAGAGTGAACAGGCCATCCAAGCAATGTCACAGGAGAACGTTTTAGGAAAAGTCAAAACTCTTCAGGTAAGAAATTGTAAGTGGGAAAAATATTTAAAATGTGGTAGAAAATGGTCTCCAGAATGTGTTAAATGTGGATAAAGGTGATGAAGGCTTTTTCAATAGCCTTGGGGCAGTTTCTCAGCCATGTAAGCTGTCTGGCCAAAAGCTATGTAAATAATTCGGGTAATCTGCAGCAGATCTAGGTTTTGGTCTTGAAAGGTACGGCAGTGATGCTGCAAGCAAATCTGCAGAAATGTCTGCATCTTGTGGAACTCATCTGAATTGAACTCATGGTTTTGGCATACCCTGATCTGTATGCCTGAGTCCTACAGATGCCATACTGAGGGAAAAAATGAGGGTGGTGTTGGTGGCTGGGAATGGCATGCAGAGTGAGACTTCTTTGCAAAGCTGATTTAATTAACCTTTTGAACGTATTACATTTTTTTTCTCCTTTTTCTCCTTGTCCTTTCAATGGTTCTCATGAAAGGTGGATGTGTTTATCTCTCCAAAGCAAACAGCACATAAGTAACTACATAAACACACATTTGGGTATTTGCTTCTAAAAAGCTTTACATGACCTGCTTTTCCTTCGTCTCCAGAACTCTGTCCCATTAGTGCTCTAACTAATTTTTTGCTTTACTTCCTGTACACCTGTAAGATTCCCAGCTCTATGTCTATCTAGAGCTGTCCTTCAGAAGCACGTTTCAGTTTATAGCTCAGGATGCTGACGTGTCCTGTCAAAATGCTGGTAAATTTTTAATGCTGTGTAGGTGCCATTACCCTGTAGCTGGCTAGTAAAATACCATTGATTTCTTTCACCTCCGAAGTCTACCCGCGGTCCATCTTTTCTGGTGAGTGAGAGATCACGCACAGCAGACAGATCCGACATTCAGGATGAAATTGTTCCTTCTTCCTGCACGGCGCTGTCAGCAGACAGAGCACCTGAACGGCGTTGGCTGTGCTGACTGTGGATGAACTTTGAAGTGGAAACCACACTAGGACAGCTCCAATTTCTCTGTGCTGTTTTTTCAGCTTAAATTTCCCTGGGTCAGGTAGATTCAATGCATGCTGCTTTCCAGGCTAGAAACCATTATATTTTAAATGACTGCTAACTGTGGGCAAAGATGTGAAGTAGTTGGACCTTGGATGCTTGAGTGTCCCTTGGATACAAAGCTCACTGACTTCTGCAGGGAGCTGTGCCCTCCCTATCTCCTGGATCTCCTGTCTTGGCTTCAGTACCTTAGCTTTTCTCTGAATACCTTTTCACTTTGTAGGGGTGGCTTCTCCCATTTCCAAACTCACCTTAAAATTTCCAGTGGAAATTATTGCCTTCACTAAACTCAGAGACATGATAAAAAGTACAGTTACTGCAGTTGCTAACAACCATCTTCACTAAGCAAATAGTAAGTCAAGAAAATTAAAGCAAAAATTATCACCCTTGAAAGTCACGAAATAGCTAGTCAGTGATGTGCTCTTGCTCGTGTGAACTTGGCGTGAGCCTTTTTTTGGTGTGGTTACTTGCATGTATTTTAAGGGGGAGCGTTGTTTCAACTGCTTGATGTCAAAAGTGTGCTTACCTTTTTATTTAGAATTGAAGGACAGTGGTTCATTTTTATCATTTTAATATAGCTGCAACCCAGACTGTAACAACATCCCCGGTTCAGCTTCTCCCACTCTACTGATGATATCCAGAGCAACCCATTCAATCGGAAAGCAAATGCATAATAGATTGTAAATGACACTTTTAACTATTTACATATTTACACAGAAGTTATATATTCATCTAAATGTCCATGGATTTTTTTCATAACCCCATGGAAAGGCTCCTTATAACAAGCCCAGGGGCCACCTCTTGTATCTGCAAAACCTGCTGCCCAGCACATAACTGTCCCCGTTTCCCTAGCCATGATTTCTGCAACTGTTCCCTCAGTTTTAGGACAAGATCATGCCAAAATCCCATTGCACATTTTCAGGCTGACCTTAGAATTGAGTCCCAGATCTGACCAGTTATTTGGACTATCGTTCCTGTCCGAAGGTTTTATGCATTTCATACCCCATCCTTCTTTTCTGCTGTAGTATTCTAAAAGGAGACTGTGTTTGCTGCGTGATTTTGCAGTCACAGAAAACACTGATACTCGGTCTCCAGTTATCAGAAGCTTGTACCTACTTTGAATTCCCGTTCTGCAAGCTCACTCCCACTGGGAATGTCTGCATTTCTTCAAGTGCTGGAACAAGAGGAGACAGTCATCTCTTCTGAAGAGCACTCTGCTCCTTAAAACCAGCTCCTGGTAAGGTCATTGCTACGCCACCAACGTTACTGTGGTTTTGCCCAGGCTTGTATGTCACGGTGGAAGCACAGCATTTCCAGTTTCCATTTGCCTGGCAAGATGCCCCTCGGTAAAGAAGTGTTGCCAGGATTCAGTGCCCTGTGCTGGCTCTGAACTCGCTGTATTCCAAACAGAGATCAAAAGCTCTGCAGACTTTAACCTTTTTCAGGATTTTTTTGGGCGTGGTACAGTGAACATTCCTGGAAAACTCAAATCTTTTCTGGAAGAGGCACTGTGCTTACAAGCCCAACTGATAGCATGGTGAAAAGGGTTTTGAAATCAGAATGGAAATGCAAGCCATTTAATACTGATGGTGCTGGATCTCATTCTGCTGACCACCAAAGTGTTTCCCCCTTCTCGCCTTGCATTTCTGCTGGCTTTGGAGTGTTGATGAACCCACAAAAAATGTTGTGTAATGGTGCAAAACTTTGTAGCAGCCTGGGCAGCTGCCAGCGTATGCACTGGTTCAGCTTCTTATTGTAGGAATTCTCTCTTTCTGATTATGCGTGCGAGGTAAATTAGTTCCTTCTAGAATAGATCTCATTTCTTTTTATTGATTTTCAGATTGGCAGCATTCATCTTATCAGGCTTTCTATAAATGGATTTGGTCATGTTCAAAGGTTTTAGCGTGTGCTAGAAATCAGGCTGAGAAAAGCCTGACTTCTTGTTAACCTCCAATAGCCCTTGTGTATCTTGAAGTTATTTTGTGTTGGCTCAAGCCATCTGCTGTTGTAAAAGCAGTCTTTTCCTTGTCCTTTGGATCTGCTGAGATTTATCATTATCTAGTTTTGAAGATGCAGTGTAGAAAGCCAGCCTGAACCTGCTCCCACGAAGAGATGGTACCCAGGTACTGGTACTCTTAATGCTGAACTCATTTAGTTCCTTGGGATCTGGTGCTTTACTTTTCATACAGAACTGTGAATGAGACACAAGGAATGTTTAACATCTAAATCTAGCCGTGTGTCAGAACAAACCTAGAAGAAACTTTCATAAGTTAGTGGGTTTTTTTTCCTTGCATCAAAGTGTGTTAGATCCACTTCCTCGCATTTTGCAGCTGTGTCTCTTCTTCCTACTACTGACATTTGCCAGAAACGGTCAGCAAATGAAGAGAAGACAGTTTTTGTTTCAGACCCACAAAAACTGTAGCAAGTAAAATGGAAAATTGTTTTGAGCGTTAGTATCTTGATGCATCTAAGCCATTATCTCCGTTTTGCTGTGACAGTACCGTGGTGTGGCACTGTGGAGGCAGGAGAACAGCTTCATCTCCACCTCTTGCCTTCACTGAAAGTATCTCGGGGCATCTGGCAACCATGAAGCTGTGGCAGTCAGCTGCAAGAAATACTAAAGGTTGATATGGCATATGGCTTATTGCATTTAGGAACTACTGGGCTACATCTTTTCTGTTTCATGTGGCCACGAGATTTAAAATAAACAAACCCTCTGCTCTGTAAATTTGTAAAACAGCCATTTATTACACAGATACTAATTATGATAAAACATGTCTTGAGAATCCAGACTTCTTGGTCAAATTCTAAAGGACCACTTTTTAAATTCACATTTCCCTGGCTTTGTAATGATGAATGTCCCCAATAATTTTCTTCCTGTCAGACCTAATGACTGTTCAGTTTTGGATGCCATTTCTTTTAGTCATTAACATATCTTAGCTAATGACCAAGCCGGTGCTTCCCCTACTGTGCGTTGCACATCTGTATTCTAGCAGCCATTCCCATTGTTGTTTCTGTTTGATATGGCCCAGATCTCAACAAGGCTACGAAGTTGTTTGCTAAATCTCAAAGCTATTATCTTTTAACTTGATGCTCTGCATTTTATAGAATTGGGAGTGAATTTTCACTGCATGATTGCCCAGCTTTGTGTTTCTTACAATTCATTTCTTTGTAGCCAATATTTTCTAGTGCCACTGCAGCCTAATTGTTTTCTTCTCATTTGACAATTGTTTTCACTTTATAAACTGAATTTATCATTTTTTCTTAACCATTCTAGCATTTCTGGGGCAGACCCCCTTTTTCCTATGATCATATTAAGCCCTGGAAATAAGCTTCCATTTTCCTTACTCACATCTGCTTTGCTTTTGGTACTCTGCAAGGAGACACTCAGATGACAAATCCCACAGATCCTGTAAGTATCTTCAGGCTTCTCCAGAAAGTCTGGCTGTTAACACATGAGCATCTGTAAGTGGTCCATTGCCACTGTATACCAAAATCTTCTTTTGCATCTGGATTTGCTGCAAATACATATGTCTAGAGATCCATATACAGTTTGCTTCTTCACCATTCTTCTATTTTCGACTCTCCCAAAATCTTTCTTGAGGTGTAATGCCCCAAACCACGTGCTGCTCCAGCAATGGAGAGTGGAATAGTTCCCTCCCTGCATCTTATATCCAAAACACCTGTGGTCATACTTCTTATTTTCCTCCTTTTCAGTAGGTTTACATGTTAATTTTACAGCTAGTTTACTTTCTAAAGCCTCCAGCTATACCAATATAACTTCTCACACGATGCTTTCCAGTTTATTCTCTCTCTTTGATTAAAAAAAAAAAAAATTGCTTATGTGGGGTGTTTTGCTTGTTTAGATATGCTGCAGATTTTCCTGTTTGGATAAAGAAGTTGACTCACTTCCATAGAAAGAACAGTTAGGTAAACTGTCTTTTCAGCCTAGAAAAGAAATGATAAGAGAGAGAAAATGATAGAGATGCATGAAATCACGAGTGGAATTGAGAAAATGAATAGAGGACAATTACTCAGGACAATTACTCAGTCTTTCACAGCATGAGAACACATGAGCATCAGTTGAAACTAGTAACACTTTCAAACCAAAACAAATATACTTCTTTATGCATAGTTGGTCTGTAGAACTCATTGTCATACAGCGCTGTTATTTGTGAAATATTTATAAAAGTTCAAAGAGCAATGAAACAAATTCATGAAAGAAAAGTTCCCAGCTGGCTGTTGACTCCAAAAGTCCCCAGATGCCACAAATCATTGGAGCATTTACAAGGAAAATCTCAGTATGGGCTCGCCCTGTTCTTACTTATTCCCAAGGCATTTGATTTTTGGGTCACTGTGAGAGACTGTACAGGACCAAGTGGAACTTCAACAGTATGGCTCTTCTTAGGACAAGTATTATTGATTAAGTAATTATTTCACAATTATATGTGTGAAAACATAATTTCATTTATTTATGTATCTGGGCATTGCAAACAGACATGAAAAATAGGTATTTGAGTTGAAGGCAAAATATGACCAGCATTTCTTGTAAGACTCGTTTGAATGGAATCAGCTGAAATAGCACACTCTGGTTTAATGATTTTTAACTGAACAGAGTAAGCAGCTCAGTGGATCCGGTTTTGGATTCACTCCAGGCATGGAGCCGTAAGAATGATGTGGTTTCAGGGGGCTGAATCCAGCATGCACGCAAGCAGGGGTGTACACAGAAGGGGAGCCAAATTGGAGCGAAAGAGGAGATGTACAGCCCGATCTGGGCTCTCTGCCGGTTAATATGGAAAGTTTGTTCTGTGGCATTTCCTATGCAAACACAAAGAGTGCTTTGAAAGTCTAAGCTTTTTAATTTGCTGCAGGTGCCAACCAATGCAGAGCAATTTAACTTAGGAGTTTTATTTCTGAAGTTATTAATGGTAAGCTGGTGTAAAGATGTCAGTTAAATAGTATCACATTTTAGCAAATTATTTTGCATTAAATAAAAGTGGGCCTGTGTCATGGTCCAGCTACTGAGGAAGATTATAAAAACTGGATGAGTACAAACTTAATTTTTTTTCTAAATTCCCAGTATTTTTTTGCCTTTATTAGATGTGCAGCCCTGCCCCTTACCTCACGCTGAATGGCACCGCACCGGTAGCCACCCGGGTTGGGTGTGAGTAGGCAAACTCCCATGCACCTCTTGAATCTCACAGAAAAAATGCGGGGATGAGGTAAACCTGGTCTGGAACACAGCTTGATGATCCCCTTCTGAAGCTCCCCTGTGTGTGTGGTCCCTCCAGCTGCTGTTTCATGGTATAATTGTCAGACGTGGTAGCCGTGCTGTTTTGGTGCTGAGAATGATTTGTAAGTCCTGTGGAAATACCTGTCCACTGGCTGCAAACTGAGGGACTGGGAAAGCCCACTGGAGTTGATAAGGCTGGAAGTGGAAGGTGCAGGCAGGAAACGTTCATCTCTTCCCTTCTGCTTCTAGCTGACAGCTAGCTTTTGGAGCAGGACGGTGATTTCTGGCTGCTAAATTACAAGCCTTCTTGCACAAACCAAAAGAGACCAGGTTCATTTAACTGGTACCAATATGCATCCATGGAGATGTCCAAAAGGGTATTTAAACACTCTGTGCATGACTGTAGAAGAACAAAATGTCATGCCTGCAACTTCTAATGACCATAGTTGCAAATAATCCTCCTTAGGCAACCATCATCCACATGCTGTCAGCATAAGGAATTCTCAAGTACAGAGGATTTACAGTTTTGTGTTCAGAAATATATGTCTAACTGAAACTTTTGAGACTTTTAAAGCAGATGCTCCTTTTCAAGGAATATGGCCTCTTCTCAATGGCCTTGCAACTTAAATTGATGTATTTCTCCATCTCTGGGTTAGACTGCGTGTGTTCTTCCAAGTAAAAGTTGTGGGTTTTTTCTTTTCTTTCAGGGATGATGCATTTTTAGGGTTTTTATGATTGACCAGGTAGAGAATGTATCTGTATGAATTTTCTTGAGAGAGGATAATTGCATTGTAGTTACAGCACATTTTTAAAAAGAACAAGGAGCAGGTTTTACATTGCTCTTTGAAAGCAATAAGAATAAATTTGCTCAGTGGTAACAATAAGCTATGTGAGATTTTTACATTTGGTATTCAGCATCAGCTTTGGAGATTAGAATGCACTGAAAGAAATTGGCCAATGGAAAACTATTAGTGGCGTTCACTTAAGCTAATTTTTTAAAAAAAATTTCAATAAATAAATAATACAGGAAAGAGTCTTCTGTCCCAGGGGAATGTGAGGGCTACTAGAGTTTCTGCTTCAGCAGTGAAACTAATTCATGCAAGTCTGAGCAAATAAACTTCTAAAACTTTGAAGTAATTTAAAAAAAACCCTGTCTACAGTCCATAAATATTGAGGATACTCTAATTCCTGGAAATATCAGGAAAATAACATTTTAAACTTTTATATACACAAATACACTTTTTTACAGCAGAGCCTTCAAGCATCCTTGATGACAATTAAAAAGGCCATTCTTTTTAAAGCACACTCCATCCTCCACGGTAGCTTCATCACCACACAACTCCCACTGTGCATTGCACCCACAGTAGATCAAGAACTTGATCAGTAGATCAAGAGAATAACACACCATCCCTATCTCCACAACACACTGCAAGCAGTATGTACATGCGTGCATGTTCTTACCATGGAACAGATGCACAAATCCTTAGTTTCTTGGGTAGCTGCTCAGGTAATGCTGACAGTTCCAGTTTTCTGCCCGGGAGAACTATTTGTCTAGGAATATGGCTTTTGTAAGAAGAAAGGAGCAGCCTCAACTTAGAAAACACGTTACCAAATTAAGAAGCTGTTCTGAAGTCATTTTCTACTAGCATCAGAGGACCTGCAGGAATAGAGCAGAATTGCAGCCTTCATACTCTCTACTACAGACCTGTTTGCTCTCTCCAACTCGCATTTATGCAGTGGAAACATATAAGATTTCAAGTCAGAGAGTTGCACTGCTAACACGAAAGCTTGGGAGGACTTGGTGAAACCCTTGCCGTTAGACTGTGGGTGCACTGCCAGTAGTCTAGGCGGGAATAAAACTCTGCCATTCAAAACTGCCCACTGTGCCAAAATGATGTACTAGATGAATTTCTGCCAAAAATTCCTTTCTGCCAAAATCCAAATGGGCATAAATAATGTGTAACTCAATGAGGAGACTGAGAAAAACTATTCTAATTTAATAACCTGATTATGAGGAGTCTCTGCATGTCCTTTTTGTCCTAATAGTTCAATACAGAAATCTGGTAATGTTTTGGGGTAATATGGATAAAGTTTATATGAGAGTCTAGTCCATGGGGCAACGGTGGCAAGCAAGACTGATCGGACCTGAATCCTTTTAGAGGTCCATCTGCTGCTACTAAAGCATATCTTCCCTTGCCAACTGCTCACCTAAGCCATGCTACTGATTCTGTGCTATAGGAAAAAAAGAAATCTTTGTTTTACATGCTATCTACTCCGATCTTCTGCAGTTCTCAGCGGCAAACTCGTGTCAGGGGTCCATCTACGTACCTGACATTCCCACTGAATAGAAGCTGCACAGCTGAATTGAGTGTTGCTGAGCTGTAGGTGTTCATAGTAACACAAGACAGAAATGGGAGCTCTCCTTTGGAGAATTTTCTGTGCTTGAAAGAGAGTAAAGCAGGAAAATAACCCCACGGTTCCTTTCTAACTGAGAATGATTCCCTGAAATATTTCAGGAAAAAAATCTATCAATAAATGTTTCTTACTTAATTTGCTCCTTCTGGAGAATTTCTTGTAACTCTTTTGCAAAAAGTTCACTTTCAAAGACTGTATGGTATGTGTCCCTGCAGTATCCAGGGCTGTAATTTCTCCAATTCACCTACCAGAGGACGGATATTATATCCTACTTATTTTACTCATCTTACGCTTGATATAATTCAAGAGTACTTTCTTGTGACTCTTGAGAGAAGATTACTTCCACAAGGAAACGTAAATGGTGGGAAAGCTCTTTTATCCGTTCGCCTACTGCATGTCCCCTGCGTAAACTTCTTTGTGCAAAAGCCGTGACGTGGCAGTGCACGTGAGCATGAGCAGACATGAGTTTGTGCGCTGTTCCTATGAGATCAAGCATCTAAAAGAAGCTGGGTTTCCCCTCCTTTGAGAATTTGCCTCCTCTATGCCAACTCCTTAACATGTAAAACTTACGACTAAACCTTACAATTAGGGTAAGTTCTTTAAGAACTACAGATGCATGAGATGCAGGGTTTGGGGGCTGGAGAAGAAAAAGGTTGCATTTTGGGGTTGTTTTAGCTTCTCAGTGTACACTTGGCTCATGATCTTATTTCTTTGCAACAGTAAGGCTTCACATAATTAGCTTGTATAAACAAAGTCTTAATCTAGGACATAGATTAAAAAAAGAGAAGGAATGTTTCAAAATTCACAATAAGTTTTCAAAAGTTCACGACACTGATGAGAACTCAAGTTGATCATCCAAAATCAGAAGTCATGCAGTAAATTCCTGACCTTGGTCACTTTGCGGGGAGAAAGAAGAGGGGGTGGCCACTGTGTTGCAGCAATGTGAGCCTCAAGTTGATCTTTTCGTCCGGGGTCAGAAGTCGCCATGAGTGTTTCTGTGCAGCTTTCACGTGGAGAAGGGGTGCGTGCTAGACTTGGCTTGTTTTGCTCATAATATAAATACCTTTTTTTTCTTTTCTTGTTTTTCAGCAACAGTTGGCCAAGAATATAAAATTTGGGCAGCCTCCACAAATGACAGTTTCTGTGAGGACAATGGGTGAGGCAAACGCTAGTATAGAAGAGGATGTGTTGCTCAGTAGCCCCATGGAGATTGAGACTCAGCAGGACACAGTGATCTCAGACAGTGGTAATAAAGTAAGCACTTGAAATCGACGTGTTCATGGCGTTATAGGGGTATTAAACCAGTAAAGTTCACTGGGGCGTAACAGATGTCTCCAGTGAGGCGTAGCTGAGCTCAGCGGGCTGTTTTATGTGGGTGGGATCTCAGCTCGTGCTTCTTGGACTGGTGAGAAGCGTGTGCTCTTGGCATCCTGAGCCAGGTCCCACAGAATTACCGGTTTGAACGTCTGCTCTGAACTTCCAGCAATGCAGACATCACTTGCAGTGTAGCTAGAAGACAGAAGAATTTTCTGAGACAGAAAATGTCTTGAAATATGGACTTCCCAGCATGGAAAGTTGTGCACAGCATCAAATGGCAAGAAGGAAGATCATTCCAAAATGAGAGTGGCCTGGAGCCTAAATCCGTAGAATCCTGGGTCTTGGAGTAAATATACATATTTCTTGTGGACAGGAACTGAAGGCAAAGAAGGGGGAGAAGCATTTTGAGAATGCTCCCTAAATCCAAATGTCCAGTATAATTCAAATAATTATTCAAATTATCCATGGAGATTCTGATTCTGATACCGGGAACTGTAGGCATTCAGGTGTCCAGAAAGGGCTTGTTCGGGCAGTGAAGAAACACGGCAAGTGATGGAAGCTCTCTGGAAATCCTCTAAGGCAAGACCGGTTCTGTGTGTTGCTGTAGGGAGCTGCAGGGAGCATGGGGGACAGCGGGACACCCTTCCCTGCCCGGAGGAGGCTGACTTTGGGCCTTGGGAACCCTTGGGGAAGGCACACAGCAACCCACCACGTGCATGCACCCTGGAGGGACACCAGGGCATGGGCTTCAGCTCGTGTTCACTAGTGCTAGTGCTAGCTCTGTGGAAGGCAAAGGCAGTAAGCGTCCTCCGCAGCTCATGCCTATATTTAGCCAAACACACAGAAGGGAGATTTATGGCTGAGGTGGCCCAAATCCCTCATCAGTCTTCAAGGGGCAACATAGCTCCTCTGTGACCACTTCCTTCGCAGCTGTGGTCGGATCTGTCAGGGAGCCAGGCGTCTGGGTTGGACCTGCACACTCACACCTCTCCCTCTGCAGTCTGGAAGGATAAAAATGTAGTCGAAGTAAGGTATATTTCTTGTGCTTCACAAATACTCCCTTTTGAAGCAATCGCTTAAGGTGAATCAAGAGCAGCCTGCGTGCACAAGTGCAGTGGGATTGTGGACAGGTTTTGGCTACGTACCCTGGTACTAGGCGAGACTCTGTGTTTGATACCAATGTGCATTCTCTGCAGACAGCCTTCTTGCTGGGTCCTGCAGGAGCACCTAGTGACCTCCAGCTCGAAGGAGAAAATAATTCAAGCACTGAAAAACCAGAAGAGTATCTTCGTGTATAAGGAGGGAGAGATTCAGTTCTTAGAACCTACTCTTTTAAATACTGTGTTTTGAAAACAAAATTAATGCCCCTTTGCGTAGTTCTTTTTCCAAATACTGAAGGAGCGAACATCCCTACTCAGAGGAGACTGCAGACACCAACAAACCAACGCTACATGCACAGGGTCAGCCAGAGCACTCGCTACTTTCCTTTTCTCTTACTGTGCGCTACTCATTACCTGCTTTGTCAGAGATTTCTGGTGCACGGCAGCTTGCCTGGTTTCTGCTCCTGTCTCTGCTGCTGGCCTTGTAACTCCTCTGCGTGTTTATCTGCATAGGTCCTGGGGGGACGGGGTGGCTTCTGTCAGGAGTTGGTGGCCAGGACCACATGGTGCTGCTCTACTTCAAACAGGTTTCCGGCGTTGCTTTGTGACTTTTGATTTTCCCGACTGAGTAACTTGGATCGATGGCAAGATTTCTGCGTTTCTTTTAACCTCTATTTGTAAAGCTGATTTTTTAGGCTTTATACTAATAATCATGTGCACCTGGTGTAATGGGATCCCAACATTCATTAGGTTATGAAGTAATACTGTGATATAATGATTAAAAACAATATTCCTGTGTGTGATGAATGCTGTTTCAACCCCAGCGCCTTAAAAATCCCCTCCTGTGAGATGGCTAGGAGAGGGACGGTAGCTAAGGAGTCCTAGTGACTGACAGATAGGCTCCCATTGCTCTGGGTGAGCCGGTTTGCTTTGCAAGAAGAGGAGTCATCAAGAATCTGGAGTTGAAACTCTCTGCAGCAGAGGTAATGCCTCATCAGGTTCCTTTTTTTTTTCCTTAGGTGTAGGTCAGGAGAAAATAAAGTTATTAAGCGCTGATTGAAATCCTACAAAGCTGTGCTCTTTCTTTTTATTTGGAAGCTGGTTATCTTGCTAAGGAGGCGTGAGTGTTTTGCCTTTTGTAGTGTCTTGTAGCAGCAACTGCTTCTGTATAGACAGCAGTGATTCAAGGAGCAGCAAAGAATCTTATAGCATTTAGGAACAAGAATTGTTTATCCATCAATCCTGCAGTGACAGGAAACAGGGTAAAAATCTTGCTCTAACATGCATGATTTCACAAGTCCTTTGAACCGTATTTATTAGATCCTTTGCATTTTAATATCTAGCTGTGGTAATCTTGTTTTCTAGTCCACTGACACCCCAGATTTGTTGAGAACAATGAATTTGCCTGGAACAGGACACAAAGTGGAAGAAAAGGTAACAAAACTTTTACACTCGCTTTGCACCAAGTTAATTTGTAATTTTATTTGTTAGAAGCCTGACAGTCAGTTTTTGCTTTAATACACGTTTCATTGTTCCGTGATCATCCAAGATTTTGTGAACGTTATGCAGTTTGGGGGTTAGTAAATAAGCAATAACTAAGATGATTGAGAAATCTGTAAGAGTTGATTGCAGGGAACAGCAGAACTCGGTCTCTATTCCTGCATTTGATGTATTAATCACAGAGCCATAATTTTCATAAGTATTTCTACTACTTTGTTATGCCTACATGTAATTCAATAAGCGTATGCAAAATGTCCCATCAGCTTTTAAGTAATTGGTTCCCTAATTAGCATACGTTTAACCTGGGAAGATTACAGAGCAAATGTATGTGATTTTCTTTCCTTACAGAAGATGTTTTCTCCCTTCTTTTTTTTCTGCCTTCTTTTTCCACTTGGATTGTGCCAAATACCAGTCTCAGGATGACAGCTCAGTCACTTACAGGAGACACTGATTACAGGCTCACTCTTACACGTCTAGACATACAGTCCACTGTATTTATTCATGAGAGGAGTCTCACTAAATCACTTTGTATTTGCACTTTCTGAACCTAAGTATTTGAAGGGCAAGAGAAAAAAGCACCAATCAAAGCCAGTATTGTCTTATTTTATTTTTTGCCGTTCTTTGGTGCTAGCTTGGACAACTCCACATGACTGTGGAGGGACGGTTTTCCACAGGCACTGTGCCAGTCTGAGATCCAATACCATAGTCATCTCCCATGCAGATAGTACAGCTCTGTAGCTGTTCTGTTATAATGATTAGATAAGTCAATCTGACTTGCTCTTGCCTAAAGTGTATCATCTAAATTATTTAAAGAGGTAGATATTTCTTCCACAGTAAGCAAACTTTAAAATGTCCCAGTGTTTGACGTTGCTTAAAACTCTGCCTCTGACCTTCGCATTCTCAACAACTTCTGAGCGGAGCTAAACTGTGAAAAAACTTCAGTTAGAATGTAAGTAATTTTTAAGTGAAAAGTATAAAAACATGTAGTACTGGAAATAGGAAAATATTACAGCTGTAACTTTCATGTCCAAAGTTCATGACTTGTATAATGGAAAAACAGGCTTTGAAATCTTTTCTGCTAATAACTCCTTTGAATTCAAAACTGCAAAGGCTTTTTTTTGTGTGTGTGATTTATTCATTCATTTATTTATTTATTTAAATGAACAAATAGCTTAATAATAGCTTCTTGTGTTTGTGATACAAACAGGTCACTCCAGTCAAATCATCTCGGCCAAAAAGACAATTTTCCTGTTCTGGCACAATTGAAACAATCAATCTGGATGCAGTTCCCCAGGCTGTTGCTCGTCTAGACAACAGTGCAGCTAAACACAAGCTGTCAGTGAAGCCAAAAAAGCAGAGGATGTCAAGAAAGCACAAGAGATTAACAAAGGTATTGAATCACTGGTCAAATAGCGGGAGGAGGGGGGTTGCTTTTGCAGCTGGGTACAAAATAACCGCAAAGGAGTGCACCAGGAGTAGCTATAGACAGGGGACTGTCTAACGATGTGATGAACACTGTTAGAGGTAGCTATTGAAAGCTTCTTCGACAAATCTTGTGTCTTCAGGGCAAAACAAAATGCATGCTTCTTTCATTTTGTCTTGAAATCAAGATAGAAACCTAAAGACGAAACCCTAGCTGGAGAGAAGATGCAAAGAAGGTTTAATATGGCCAGTTGAGACAAATACTACTTACACCTGAGGTACTTCCACTAGGATTTTACATTGGGAGGGTTTTCTGATTCTCGTTTTTCTAGGAAAAAATGTAGGTCATAAAGGTCTGAAGGATATCTGCCACTGCTCTGGTATAGGCAATCATATAGTGCAAAATTTGGTTGGGAAAAAACAGATTCTCTAAAACTGGCATGGGTTCTGACAGTGATAATATCATTGTCTTATAAGAAAGAATAATACTTAAGTAACGCAGCTCTTGCTATAGCTAGAGTGAATTATCAAATCCTTGCTTTGTACACTTACTGCATGGCTGTTTTGATTTTTATCCTGACATCTTACCAGTGCTTGTAAATGGGACAAGACTATTCAACTAATACAGGGTTCAGGAGAGGCCACTGTCCTTTCTTCTGCACCATTGTACTTGCATTTATCATTCTTGCAATGAAGAAATTAATTTTAAGCCTCTAGTATATACAGAATGTTTAACTGGAGCCAAATGATGGCTCAACAAATGATAGCTAGACGGGGCATTAGCTGAGCTGTTTTCCTGAAGGAAAGTGCTGGGAAGCACTCTTCAGGTGCAGCTCATCTTCAGACCGTGTCCCTACAGAGACAAGGAGTAAGCTCTGAAGAAGATCTGTGTTCAGTTTATTGCAGGTATTGCACCCGCATGCCAGGGCTGTGGGGCAAGGACGGAGAACCAGCGGTCGGCAGTTAGTATGTGCCTCGGGACAGTACAGCACAGTATTGCTGGGGAGCTCTAGGTTCCCTGTCCATGCATGGTCCCACGGTTCCTGCAATAGAACTGGACTCTCAGCAGAGCTAATGGAAGAAGATATCCTGGCTCAGGATTCGTGAAAAGCAACCAAATTGTGTTTCCCTGAGCAGTGTTCTTTCCTGGCTAGCGTTGCAGAGCCCTTTTCTGCAGGCAACAGCTTCTGTCTCTGCAAGTAAGAGCTAGATTTGCCATGAAAGAACTGGCAAAACAATGCCCTGAAGCCGGTGCTAATTATTTCAGGCTTAAAGGATGGAGTTCTAAGTAGTAGAACAGGCATATGAAACTTGTGCTCTATTCCTCGGGCTTCTGTAAATTTGAAATGGCAGGTCTCAATCTGGATTAGCTCATGTACAGCAAATGGTGATTCAATATGTAGCATTATACTGTTATCGCTGTTGGGATGTTTTCTTTCTTTTAAAGGCTACCATCCAAATAGGTGAGAGGCATGGGATATATGATGATGTGATCCATAAATTGGGGTGGGTGTGTTGGTGAGTTGGCTCTGGATCTAAATCATCGTTTTGGAAAAGAAAAAAAAAGCTGTTTTGCATTTGCAACTGATTGTTTGTTCACTGTAAAGAATAACAAGCCAATAGGCAATATTGAATAACTCCAAAATTGTCTCCCAATTTTAGGGATCACAAAGTTTAACAATAACAGAATTTGAACCAGAGGACCTAGAAACTCAGCTGTATGGAGACAGATACCCAGGTTATAATGGACACATCATAGCAGACAAGCTAATCCAGAACAGAGATGAGCAGAAACAGCTTCAGCTGGCAGAGGAGAAAAGAATTGAAGATCGCTGGGGGATCTCTGAGGCCGAAAGGATAAGGCAGATTGTAGAAATGGAAGAACAAAGAGAAATGGAAGAACAAAGGTGCCAAGAACTTGAGCAGATGCAAAAAGAGCAGGAGAGAAGGCGTGAAGAAGAGAGGAGGCAGAATCTCCCTGAAGGAGAGACATCTTTGAAAATAGAAGAGCAAACATGCCGTAAAGAGGAGAAAAGACTGCTGGAGGCTGAAAAGAGACAAGAGCTGGAGAAGCAGAGGCAGAAGGAGTTGGAGGAGCAACAGAGACGAGAGCTGGAGGAGCAGAAGCGCCGGGAACGGGAGGAGCAACAGAGACGAGAGCTGGAGGAGCAGAAGAGCCGGGAACGGGAGGAGCAACAGAGACGAGAGCTGGAGGAGCAGAAGCGCCGGGAACGGGAGGACCAACAGAGACGAGAGCTGGAGGAGCAGAAGAGCCGGGAACGGGAGGAGCAGAGATGTCAGGAGTCAGAGGAGCAGAACAGGCAAGAGCTAGAGGAGCAGAAGCGTCAGGAATGGGAAGAGCAGAGGCGCAAGGAGCTGGAGGAGAAACAGAGGCGAGAGCTGGAGGAGCAGAAGAGGCTAGGGCTGGAAGAATTAAGGCAACACGAGACTGAAAAACAGTGTCAAGAGGAAGAAGAAAGAAGTTGGCTGGAGGAACAAAAAGAACTCAATGAACAAAATATGGAAGAAAAACAGAGACAAGAGCTAGAAGAGAAAGAGCTTCAAGAAGCTGAAATAAAACTGAAGCAGGAGAAAGAAGCTGAGAGCCTCAAACAACAGAAGAAACAGGAGGAACAAAGGCAGCATTTGAAGGAGAAAGGAGAAAAGACAGAGGAGGAACAACCCCAGCAAGTAATGGATAAGAAAAAGAAACGTGAGGAGCAGAGAAAACACAAGCTCACAAAACAAATGCACATGGAAAGTGCAGAGGGTCTGCAACAAGATGAATTGAAGCAGCAAAAGGAACAAAATGAACAAGAATGGAACAAGCTGGAAGAGCAGAAGGTAGACACAGAAGGACAAAATCTTCAGCAAAACCAACAAGAAAAATCCTTGGAACAGCAACAGGACAAGGATGAGTTGTGTTCTGGAGGGGCTGACAGGCATCCAATAGAAGAGAAGCTCCAAGAAGGATCAAGATCCCAAAAACTCAAACAGCCAGAAAAAGGGAATAAAACATCAGAAGAAGTCCTAGCCCAGAAACTGAAGAGAGAAGTTGAGGCTCAGGAACAAAAGCGAATAGGGGAAGAACTTAGGTGGCAAGAGGTAGATGAAAGACAAACTGCATCCAGACCCTTCACATTTCAAGTGTCTTCTGGAGATAAACAGATCATATTTCAGAAAGTAAATCTGAGTCCGGTCATGCCCGTCAAAGGAGCAGGACTCTCTTCTCCATCCGTCAAAGACTGCAGGATGCACGCTTCCAGCAGGGGCTCTCATACACTCCCGTCATCTGTGTGTGTACCCCACACGGCTATTTTGGTTACTGGAGCACAGCTGTGTGGCACAGCAGTTAACCTGAACCAGATAAAGGACACAGCTTGTAAGTCGTTACTTGGCTTAACAGAAGAGAGAAAAAATGTGGAAATTCCTTCACCAGAGAAGGCCCAGAAAAAACCCCAGGATCCCAAACCCAGCAGCAGTAAAATGAAATATGCACAAGAGACATTGAACAACCAGGCCGTACTAGCTGAGTGGGCTTCTATCCGCTCCAGGATCCTAAAGAACGCAGAAAACAGCAAATACAACGAGAGAGACCGAGTAAGTGTCTGCAGACACAGTGATGACTGGACACCCCGAGGACGGGGTGCTCCCCATGGTAACCTGAGGAAAACCCTCTCTGCAAATGCAAAGTTCTCGATAACACCAGCATGGCAGAAATTTTCAGAAGCTTCAAAAAACAGTTCAGATGCTGAGAATGTAAGTGCGGCAAAAGGCAATGAAACAGTGGCTGTGGGAAGAATCACTGGCTCATCCGCCGATTTGAAGGAGGATGTGGCTTCTGCTTTTAAAGGTAACTTAGCTGAAAAGGCTAAGGAGAAAATGGAAACCCACAGTGAAATGACAGACAATACAGAAGGCTGTAAATTTGCAAAAGATCTTCCATCTTTCCTTGTTCCAAGTTTTCCTCATTCTCCGGGTAAAGAATTACCCCAGGCAGAACTTCCCGGTGCTCTGGAAAATCAGCAGAATAACAGCACAAAAAAAGCAGATAAACCAGCACCAAACGGAGAAGAAAATGTTTCTCCTTTTGGGATAAAGTTACGAAGGACAAACTACTCCTTACGTTTCCATTATGATCAACAGGCAGAGCAAAGGAAAAAGAAAAGATACAGTGCAGGAGATAGTTTTGATGGCGTGCCTGACCCACTAGTTACAACAGAAGATGAGAAAGAATCCTCTGTTTTTGCTCCACAAGAGAGTACATCCCCTGGCATGAGGAGGGTGAACGTCCCTGGTATTTTAAAAGACTCAAAAGGCTCTTCAGTTACTGTGGCGGAGGTTGCACAACCAGCAGGCACACCAGTGGTCCCACCAGCCACCGGACAGAGTGCTTTACCCTCTCATGAGAAACCAGCATGCAAGTCACTGGTCCCACAGAAACCTGCTTTAGCTCCAAAGCCCACCAGCCAGACACCACCATCGTCTCCTCTCTCTAAAATGAACCGATCAAACCTAGCTGATACGCTAGGGCAAAGGTTGGTTAAAGCTGAATCGGAAGGTGGCTGGAGAAAAGAAGACAGAGCAAATGCAGTGCACCCCACACCATCCAATGAGTACAAAAATGAAGAGGAAGAAATCAGAGAAAAGAAGTCGTTTTTCCCATCTATAAGTATTCCATGGAGAGAAAAAAATGACAAAAAGCCTGAGCCGTTGAAGAAAGGTATGTATTTTTCAAAGGTCATTTAGCTATTGTCTGCATTTCCAAAATGAGATACTGGCAGTCCAGAGGAAGACATTTGGTCTTAAGTTAGAATTTTTACCTGGCATGTTATTTGTGGAGTACCACTACTTTGCTTAGGGTTGTCTGAATGAATGGGACTTCCCATCCCTGCAGGTCAATTCAGAAACACACAAACTCAGCGTGACCAGGGTGACCTGCTTAAGAACGTTAACTTCAAGGAGGTAACTGAAGTGTGTGTGTGTTTTCCTTGCTACAGATGTTACCTAGTTAGTCAGAGGATGGACTCTGTGTTCCATCAGAGCAGAGGGAATCGTTTTTATAATTTACATTATATTGTTTCTATTTTTTAGGAGAATATTATCTAGCTTAAAAAAATATTAAGATCTAGGTCCCCTTATAGTGCCTATCCTGGGCAAATTCTCTATCTAACTGAATATAGCTGGGCACAGGAGTCTGCATTTCAGAGGCACTCTTCAGTAATAGAAACAATTACAGTAGCCATAGCGGCTCTTCAGAGGAGGGTTGAAAGCCCCTCTGTCCTGAAGTAACATTCTGTACAAGAGGAAAAACTACCCTTTCGGCGTAAGGACACTCAAAAGAGCAAGGCAGGAATTCAACATTTAATTGGGAAATCCCAATTTTTTTCCATTCTTGAATTTTGCAAGCATCAAGACACATCTAAAACTGTATCTCAGTGGAACTGCTGCTTATTTTTTCCAATTTTTTACACTTTTTCCTTTCACTTCCATTTTTAAATGAGGATTTATGGAAACTATTTGGAGGCACAGCTGCCAGCCTGGGAGAGCAGGGCCCGGGCCAGTTGAGGGTTTCTGAGCTCACAGAGCTCTGCAGGAGCACCTTTGCACCCCAGTGCTGCTCCCTGCCTCTCACAGCTCTATACTGGATGCTAGCCCCAATTTCATGCAGGGTACAGAAAGTCAAATGCTCAAGTGAAAATTAAAAAAAAAAAAACCCAAACATTTTTTAAGAGGGGCTGCATTTATAAGAGTACATAATTTCCGTGCCCTTTATTTGGCTGAAGTTTGGACTTCTTCCCTTAAATACGGCTGGAAAATCAGGGAACTGCAGTACGTAGTGGCTGGATCCCTTTCATCAGAGGTGTAAACAATCAATGCATACATATCACTTTCAGTTAAATATGTAGTAAATTAGGCTATAGCTCTAAGAGTCTGGGGTAGGCTTTTTCATAAAAAAGGGTAAATTTGGACAGCTGTAGGAGTGTGTTGAATTAGGTCTTATTCTTGAGGCATAAAAACAGTTTCAGGATTTGACATACAGTCCACGAAGGTCTCTGAATGGCACGGCACTCAATGGGCTTAGCTCCAGAGTTTTCACAAGGTAGAGAAGTTGTACTCATTTGCTTGAGACAAGAGATGTGCACTACTTAACCAATTCTTTTCATGTTTTCTTTCAGAAAAACCAGTCCTCCAGAGCAGGCACTCTTTAGATGGCTCTAAATTGATGGAAAAAGTCGAAACTTCACAACCACTTTGGATTACATTAGCGCTGCAAAAGCAAAAGGGATTTCGTGAGCAGCAAGCTACGAGGGAAGAGAGGAGGCAAGCCAGAGAGGCGAAGCAAGCAGAGAAGCTGGCTAAAGAAAATGTAAACAATCTTTAGAAACCAGCCCATTAGAAATACTGATACCATAATTATAACTGTTAGCTAGTTTTATTATGTGAAAGGGAATTTTTTTTAATGTTTGGTTTGTAAGATTTCATAAAAGCTAAAATGACAGTGAGTAAAAAGTAGTCTGAAAGTCTGGAGTTCCCTTTTGCAAAACTGAGACCTCCAGGAGAAAATACTGTGCAGTAGTTTGGCAATTTTAGTGTAAACTGTGATGCCTTAATATCAGGTGGTGGTTAATGGCAATCATAAGCACGACCACTGCACAGGTGATGGAACAGAAAAATTGTATGCACCATGGTTCTTTCAAGGCTTGAGTAAATAAGACGTTAAGCCTTAATGCCTGTGGAGTAACAGCTGGAATACTCATTTGTAGGTGAATATTAGTAAGTTTGAATTTATTTTTATCATAACATGTATTATTTGGATAAAATGTAGACGAATGAAAGAAACGAACCGTCATGTGAAACATCCAAATGCCTAAAGCAGGCACTGAATTAAAGTATCACTTCTTTCCTGTTCTCTAAATAGCTATTTACTATTCATGGTTTTCTATTAGTAAGAAAAACACTTCTACTTACAGTACAGAAGTGATGCTACACGAGCAGTGATGCTGTATATAGATACCACAGATGGTAAAAAGGGAGATTATGTGGATAACTAAGTATATTTTGATGTTTGTTACGAGACCCAAATTTCTGATGGACACATGCATAATTACATAGATAATTGGCGGAAGAAAACAGCAGTGGGCGTAAAGTTGCACACTGTGTGTCAGTGCTGTATTTAACAGGTAGGGCTGGCTCAAACTGTTCAATATTTTGACTGAAATGACATGATAAATTTAACTTTGTGGGGTTTTTTTTACAGTCTTTAATAACTGTTAGTTTTAGAAGTATCAGCATGTTTTGAGTCTTTGCGAAAAAGGAAGGTTAAGGAAAGGGCAGGTGATGAATGAAAGCATCAAGTGTGACATCTCTTACTTGTAGCCACTACGACAGATGTTTCTCATTTAGCAGTTTTTCTTCTCTGTTCTAGGCTGCTGTAAGTAATCAGTCAGATAATAAAAGCAGCAGCAGCAAAACAAGCACGCTGCAGAAAACTACACCTCAAGAAGGGGAGAAGAAAATTGAGACTGCTGTGTCAAGACTAGAAAGAAGGGAGCAGCTAAAAAAGTCGAACACCCTTCCAACTTCTGTGACAGGTACAGTGAGAAATTCAGATTTACTCTAGGAATCAAGCACTTCAGAAATGGTATTGCATGTTTTGGAGAAAGTGACTGAATGCTTTTTTTTTTCCCCCCTTATATATTACCCCTAGAATTACAAATGCATTTGCTTTCAGCACAGAACAACGCAACTTGTCCCAGTCTCATGTGCTGGCCATTATGCTGGAAGTACGTAATTTTAACAGGTTTTTATCAGGTTCCCCAGGTTATCAAGGTTGCACTACTGCATTTCCTTAGAATTGCCCCAGTTCAAGTTAAAAAAATCAGGCTGTCTCCCCAAGCCATATCCAACAGTATTTTTGGAACATGACTAATGCACATTAGAGGGATTTGATTTACTGTATATTGCAGTTGCGGTACTGTTTTGCCTTTAGGTTGGGGGTTAGCACAGAGGGGGAATGATACTTAACTTCTGCAAAGTGTATGTGTGTAGGAAATGAAGCATATTGTGTTCCCACACCTCCCAGTTTGCCAAGGAGAAATACTCACCCCAGAATATTTGGAATGAGTAGTCTCGTTTCATTCAAAAATGGAAAAACTAATCAATTCAGTTGAAGGTAGCCTGTCACTTTGAATTGAGGACTTCTCCCTCCCAGTCAAGTATTTGGTATGGAAGGTTGGAACCAGAACCTACTACTTTATCTGTCACTCAGTTAAGCTGAAACAATTACATATTCAAAAGGCAGGCACATTGAAATAAATACTTCCCCAAAGGGCATAATATTTGGGGTGCTGTAAGGTGTTGAAATAGAGACTTGCTGAATATTTCTCTAGCCAACATTAGTCCTAGGCAAAAGGTTTTGTAGAAGAGTACAGACAGGTGTCGAAGAAACCTTTTTACAAGTTGCACAGTAAACAGTGTGGGCTGCTTTGAAAGTAAATCCACGTATCGGCTGAATCTATTCAGTACCACTCCAAGTCAAGAATTATGGAATGCAACAACTGAAAGCAATGAGGTAATTAATTTATCTGATGTGTAATAGTAAAAGCTAAAACAGTGCTACTCCTGCATTACAGACCGTTCCAAGCTAAACAACCCCATGCATGCCTATATTCAGTTGGTTGGGCAGCTGCATGTCCACACTGCAGCTGCACGCCAGTGCAGATATCCCTGAGAACTTTACTTGCAAGATCGTGGGTTAGACTAGATGGTCTTTAAAGGTCCGTTCCAACCCAAACCATTCTAAGATCTCACATAGATTGCCCAAAACTTTCATGCTCCCTGTTACCCTGCTTTCAGTGTCCAAACTGGTTTTAGAGTTACAGCATTCCTGTCAACCTGTAACAGGGGTCTGTTGCAGCCCTACCCCAAAAGATTCAGCAGTATGATGTTACGCTGTACACGGTCAATTCTAGCAGAAATCAAACTCTAGCACAATAGATTATGTCAAATTAGATCAAAGAAGGCCCAAAACCCAATTATCCTTGGTCAGTCTGTCTATCTGCACTAGAATGAGAGTTTCGGGAGGAAATTCAGGAGGAATTACCAATTTTGAGTTACCTAAAGTGAAGGCACAGAACTGTGTTGGCCCTGAAGGAAATAGTGACTGGATTTCCTTTTTTTTTTTTTTTTTTTTTTTTAGCCATTATCAACTATACAAATATGCTACATACAAGTATTTGTTGTTTATGGATGATGACACTGATTTAGGTTTCCCACAATTAGGAGAGCATTTAAGGCAGAAGACCAGGCTAGAACATGTTTAAAATAAAAGTTTGCTGAGTCTTCCTCTAAGGTCATTTAAAAAACACCCAAAACTTGAAGAAGTTGGTATATTTCAGACTTGCACTTGAGTCTTGTACAACAGGAACTGTTAAGAGGGTGTAACCTTTAAAATAGCATAAATTACCATAACCTTTAAAATAATTAGCTTTTCAAAGTGTCTGTCTACAGCAATAGCTGCTCCTACTGTTCATTTACTTATAGCTAAAAATACATGATTAAAGATGTTTTAAAAAGAAAAAGAAACAATTTTTGCCATCCATGCAATTTTAAAGCTTTTTAAAAAATTTAAAACCTGAAAATGAAATGCAACTAAAACTAATTTGGACTGAATATGAACATTTAACAAAAAAAAGCTTTTTGGCTCATAAAAAATAAAATGTGTAAGGGGGGATTAGTGAGGAATTATTTTGTAATTAAGATTTTTAGAGTTACTCCATAGGTTTCAGATAGGACTCGTTTCTATCCAGACTGCCTTCAAGGGCATTCACTGTCCCAGAATTAAACAATCTTCCCACCTGACTTCTACAATATACTTCTACAGTTCTGCTCTGTAAAGTTCCTTGTTAAAAATCAGTTGCTTATTCAACACATTTTCTTGCTGAGGCAGCTGTTTGTCTTAAATACACTATTTTAAAGAAAATGTGACAAACAGCTACTGGAGAAAGCTGGTTCATTTCTTCTTTAGGATAGTCTCATGGGAGTGGTTAACTGAGGCAGAAAACTATAGGACTGCTTTCTTCTCTGTGCTTATTTAAGAACTCTGAAGAGGCACTCTAAATCCTACTGAATAGAGTTGGGTTACACGTGTTCAGCAGCTGCATTACCAAAGAGAAAAAAAAATCCAGCTTTATTTCCCATTGTTTGCTACATTGCAGATGTAATTAAAATAGTTTATGTAAAGAAGACAACTGGCGAATTGGAAATGTTTTCTCTGGATCTCAGACTGAAAAGTTTGTCCCTATTTTTGTGAGTTACATTACTTGGAGTCACCTCTGAAAAAGGAAGCTCAGCTCCTCGCTTGATTATTTTGCAAATACAATAAAAAGTAAGATTTAACTAAAAGGGTTGGAAATAAGTATGAAATGTTAGGTCAGAACATCTTCACAGAAAAGAAGTGAAATCTCTAGATTCCTGCAAAGTACAGGGTTCAACTAATGTTTTTTTTTCTCTTCCCCTCCCCACCCCATCAAAAACAGTGGAAATTTCAGATTCTGTTCCGTCAACCCCACTGGCAAAGGAGGTGACCAAGAGATTCTCTACACCTGATGCTAACCCAGTGTCAACAGAACCAGCCTGGCTTGCGTTAGCCAAGAGGAAAGCAAAAGCCTGGAGTGACTGTCCACAGATCATAAAGTAAACTAAAATTACATCTCTATTGCTGACTATTAATTGCTTTCTTTTTATTTATTCAGCTTTTTACACATGACAAAACTGAAAATGCATGTACTGAAGGACTGAAAATTGAACTGATTACCATTTTGCTCTAGCTCACTGTAAAGTCTACTCAAGTCATATATTCTGTTGCTTTGACAAATAGCTAAATGAGGTCACGGCAAAAATTTCAGAGCCAGACTCTCTCAAAAATTTAAGAATGCTCAGATACTGGATGTAAATTTTAGCGAGTATCATAAAAAGGGCCAGAACTTCAGTTAGAAGCTCCTTAAATTCTGTGAGTATTTGATTCTGGAATTTTAGATCTCTACACTTAAGTGGCAATCTCAGAAATTTTTTTCAACACTCCCATTGTTGAAAATTAAGGCAAGATGCATGTTCCCATCTCTTATTCCCAAATTTTTTTTAAGTGTTAAACTGTATGAACTGTTAGTTCTACCTGCTATTTGAAAGCTTCTTTCCTAATGAAGAACTTAGGGAGGTTTCTTTCCACCTGCAAATGATAAGTAGAAAGATGGTACCATCCAAATGCTGAGGTAATTTCTTTCATCATAGGATGTCTAGATAGACACACTATGTCTATATTCCCTAACTCCTAGGAAGAAAACAATTCATCCTACTTAACAAAACCACCTTAAACAAAAGTCAGAAAGTTTTCAGAAAGAAGCCAGGGAGTCAGTGTTTCTACTAGTCATTCAAGTGCATCACTGTTTGTGCTTGGCCATATTTAAGATGCATAGAGGCAATGACTGCAGATTACAACTTTAAATCAGTCAACTGGAACTAAAGTAAACAAAACTATTCCTGTGCTCATGTAGCTGTAGAATTAGTCTAAGTTCACACAGGAGTAAGACTGGCAGAACTGAAGTTAACTGAGAACTGAAAGCTAAGTCAGTGAGAGCCTCAAGAGTTTTAACTCTGCATTCTTCCCGATTTTACTCCACGTGTAACTTCAGGTAGTTCAGATAACTTCCTGTACTTTGACCCGTACAGCCAGAACACTTCAGAAAGAAGTTTACTTTCCACATCTCAGGTATCTGCTTTGGCAATTGAACACTTTATTACTACTTGTAACTAAAACAGAAATGTTCACCCCCTCCCTCTTACAAAAAAGGATAAAGTCCATCATGTAATAAAAATTTTACTATCCTCAACATCCCACACAAATAGCTAGGTTTACATTTTAAAAAGTCACCCTAGTAAACAAATCTGTAACACACCCGAGTTTGTTTTACAAGGAAGTCTTTAACAAATTTGAACATCTCCTTCTTATAACCATAAGGCTTAAACAACCTTTAAGCCTACAACATCATAAAGGGAGATGTTTTCATGAGAAGAAATTGCATCATTATAGAATGATACCACATAATGTTTAGTGGAAGTATTTTAGCCAAACTGCTGTATGCAGCATGAGGAGTAGCACTTTAAATTATGCAGAAAACAATGAAACCCACTGTATCCTCCTGTTCCAAGAACCAAAAAGGGCTTGTCAGCAAAAGTCATTGAGTACGCTATTTCCCACCAAACAGAAAACAACGGTTCAGTATCATGGTTACAACAGCACAAACACAAGGGACATGTTAGATTGACTAGATGCGTAGTAGCAAGATGGGTTTTTTTGGATCTCTTAAGTCATCAGTTTTGCTCCGTTTCATATGTAAATCCAGAATCTCTAAAGTAACTTTTTACCCTTAATATAAGTATTTTAAATGTTTTATACAGAGATGGGGCAATGCTGCTCTCAAATGCTTTAAAAAAAAAAGACACCTAACACCTTCAAAGTCAAATCTCTGCAAGCTTATCTGAAGAAAGAATTGGGCCCATAATTATTTTTAATGTGCTAGCACCATGAATTAGTGCTTCTTAAGTTAAATTTACACTTTTTCTGAGTTTATAAGCCTGCAATATGTATTTTTAATTACAAGAACTAAAATGCCTGAAATCCATCATTATGATTACTTCTTGGGAGAAGGATCCAGGCAGAAATATAGAGAAGGTGAAGTAAATCAGGGTTAAAGAATTAAAGATACTGGTATTCTGAAAAGCATAGCAAAATTAGGTGCTATTGTGCATGACATAAGGATGCAATTTTCCAATACAATACATTTATAGCACATAGAATAGAGCTTTCATTAAGGATGGTCTTAATCTAAAGCTTCAAAGCAGAGGTTTTTTCCAACCATAAAGGTATCTAGTGTAATAATGGAAACTGTATTATGTACAGTACTTGGTGAAAACATTTCTAAAGTGTACATGTTCAACAGTGACATTTCATGTTAAATTAACAAAATTTTGCACTAAATACCAATGAAGTGAAGTGTTACTTTGCTTTAGCTGTGTTGCAACCATTTCTGATAAAGTGTTGGAAATCTGTAAAAAATAAAACCAAAACATTACTTCCGAGTTTAAAACAGCAAAAATGTTTTAAGAACCGAACAAACCACTATGTAGTATATTGTCTCAATTTTTTGTAACTTATACACGCAAAATACCATTTCTTCTGACAAGGTTATATACAATTAACCTCTATGTTCATATAGTAATGTATAAAAACTAAGATGTATAATTGTGGGGTATTTGTTGTGTACTTTTTTAATTTTTCAAATGTTTTAAAGTGCAATTGTTTATTATACTAATGTCATTTTAATTCTTATTAAACTATAACCCAGTCAAAATTATCTAATCAATGATGTATGTATTCTGTGTCTCCTTTTGCTAACCATGTAGTTCAGGTTTGCTTTATAAATAGAACTTTTTACAGTGCTACAAGCGTCTTGCCTATGTATTTCTGCTAACGATAAAATGGAGGAACCAGATGTGATGAAGCAACATAGCCAGTGCAACTTCTACTTTACCTTTTAATTCAAGATGTTAGAATGCAAAGTAGATGGCTCATCAGAGAGACTGAGATAATAGTTTCTACTGTAGTTCTTTTAGAAGACTCATAATCAGGAAGATGCTCTCAGGTAAGTGTACTTTTGTCACTGCAAATACTTGATTCGCATTACTAAGACCACTGGCAATTCCTTTTAAGTCATTAAAGACAATGAAAACCAATTTACACAACCTTTTATTAATAGTTGTCTGTAAAGACAGAGAGCATACATTCAAATCTTTTAAAAAATGATTTGACAATGGTTGATTTGAACAGTGCACACTTCATCTTGGAACTCATACTGTACCCGTCTTTGAAATTTAATAAATATACACATACAAGTATATTCTCCACTTTAGAATACAAGAAGTAACTCCTAACTGACTTCAACGGAGTATAAGTATATGCTTGGCTGAATTGAAGCCATGGAGGGCCTCGGCTCACAAAAGATGAACTATTCAGTTTACATAAACTATAGTAAACAAGTCACTACTACCAGGTATATGCAATGCAGGCTCTGTCTTCAGAGATCAAGTTAAAAGTTAGACTCAAAAAAGGACTTGGGTTACCTTGCCACGGCATAGAAACCTCATCAGACCAGAAAAACACAAACACTGGTGTTGCATGAAGAGCCAGGCACAGGCTAGGCTGGACTCAGAGAGAGGAATACGTTCCTCCCTCAGGCAGACAAGCGTGTTATTCCAAGCTGCAGAGGATGGCACCTTACCACAGTTTCTGCCAGTCCTGCAAGTGTTTGAAGCCAAACTACTGACTGTCATTTTCTTACTACACAGGTCAAAGCACAACATTCAAATCCAAACCATCTGAAACATGGTCTTTCATGAGTCAGCGATAGGAAATGAGGCAGGGACAGTGAAACTTCTGACTGGGTGCTGAGCAGCCATCCTCCTTCAATCAGTACAGCAAGTCAACAAACATCACTTTACTTACTCTGGACACTGCCTGGTGCAAAATGCTACCCAAGAAGTCTGCAAAGAGCACCTCTTGCCTACAGTAAAATAGGCAGAGAGGTAGAGAGCACCTGTGAGTTCTTAATTTACACATATAAACAATAAAAAGGAAGCAGCCTAACATCTTAGCTATTCTTTTTTCCCTGTTATATACAAATCTAGGCAATAAACATAATCATTTCTACAGCCAACAACAAGCTTTGTTCCCCATACTACAGGGGAAGAGAAAACCTCTCCTGGAAGCTTATCTACTCCTTCTGCTGTTCCACTCTTGGCATTCAGGATCCACACTTTGCCATCTGTAGATACTGCTGCCAAAAGAATTTTGTTCTTTAAGTCATCACTTTGGAAAACGAATGGTGTTCCATATACACTCGAAGTGGCTTCAAATTTCCACAGTAAATTACCCTCCATGTTACAACAGTAGATAAAGCAATCATGGGAACCAAAAAATATTTCTTGCTTAGTTAAACTCGAGATGCATGGAGATGAAAACACCGGTCCATTAGTGGAAAACTGCCAAACCTACAAAAAGAACATACCGACCCATTATCAAAGATTGTTCACATTATCAGTTTGACAGCAACTGTGATTTTTTAATACAGTAGTTGTTGACAGGAGAGCATTTTATTTCAAGAGCATACTAGATTTCAGTGAGGGCTGGTAAATACTTGTCAAATTACAAGTTAAGTTTTACACAGAGAGTAAATGATAAAAGACTCATAAAACAGATGTGCAAGAATTACTACCTTCTCTGAGGCCCATGTAAATATGGCCAACCTGGGAAAAGAATATTCTTGGGCTGTTGTACAACAATTGGTAATGAACTTTGAGAATTCTGTTAACATGCCATTCTTTGCCAAAAAGGCAAATACTCCTTTTGTAATATAGATTTCCTCTGCTCATGCTAATGACATGCAGATCCCTCCTCAAGAGAGTATCAGTTCTACAACACTGCGGCAAGCAGACAGAGAGCAGGGCATGGGCTAACACGTATTTTATAATCAGAAAAGGCTTAGGAATTGCCATGTATACTGCATCTCAGGCAAACAAACAGAAACAGCATCAGTTATTTTAACACAAGACACAAACGACTTCATCTCTGAGGAACTAAAAAAATATTCTCATTTAATTCAACATGAAGGCTGACAGGTATTTTGCCAGAATTATGATTTGGCATATCTCTGCTGTGATGTCAATATTTTTTGATAAATGCATAAACATTCTAAGGAACCTTTACTTCTAAATAGCCACCATCTTACAGAAGAGATGGCTTTAAACATGCCTGAAAAACTCCAAAACCGAAACCATACCATTTCATTTGCTGGCACTACTCTTGACCATTTACTTTGGGTGTAAGCTCTGAACTAGAAATTCTGTTACTGCATCAAGCAACTTGAGAGTTTGCGGTTTTGCCATGAACTGCATGGACTACCCTAGGCAAACAGTTTTTCTACCTTTTCCTCTCTGTAACAATACACAGACACTTCTATTTGGTTCACAAAAAGGTGTATGTTAATCATTAAACCTCAGAAAACAGTATTAATAAAGCATCTTATTCAGGGTTTTGTGATGAACATAAAAAACACAACCACACCACTTTTACCTTTTCTCCAGAATGAGTGTAACAATATAAGTTTCCATCCACACATCCAACACAAACGTACTTCTCATTGCAGTGAGGAGAGGAGAAGAGTGGTTTTCCGAGGAAGCTTTTCCAAATCTTACTCCCCGTCACCTGTAAATAACAGCATGGAATATCTGATGCCTAACACAACTGTAAGAAGCTGCACAAAACAACCCTTCCTTCACAGCTTGACCCAGCCCTTAAGAATTGGGTGGGGGGAGGAGGGGGAAGCAACAAAGAAAAGCAGGCTTCTCCCATCCAGAATGCATACCAGAAGCAAAACTACTCTTCAAATCTTATTCCAACAAAATGTTCAGTGTTTTCCCTGGGATACTCAATACCCCTGTTCCACCCTTGTCTTCCTCCCCTTAGGCAAAATAATAATGATAATAGTGTAGTAGTAGTAGTAGTATTAATAAATGACAGATTGATTTTTTATTCCATTCCCAGCTCCTCAGTGTGTGATGAGGACCAATGAAGGAGAGGGTATCTTGAAAGTAAGTCATATTGATTCTGTCATAAACTATAAATACTGTAGGAAATGCTGCAACCCACAATCTATGATTGTCACAATAAGTTCCTAACGTAGCCTGCACATTCCTATTTTTATAAATAATCGCTTGGAGTTACAGCTGGGTTTCTCAACTACCTGTTACTCAGGACTATGGGGAAAAAAAATCTGTTTTTTCTTAAGCACAACACCCTAGAGCTGCAAAACCATACACTGGTCTTCTAACACTAGGCTGGGTATTACTGAAGAAACTTGTAGTGGGTGGGAGGTAAAGATGGTTAGGACTGATGCTCTGGGTTGTGCGAGTACAAAAACATGAACCGCTGCTCCAAGTGACTGTTCCTTTTATCAGGCAGGACCAGCTGTAAGCCAACAATGCCTCAGAAAACCATGAAATTGCTCCACATGTATCAAGAATGCCATTTCCCCACTGCAGAGAACAGAACAGCAGTCCTAGATTAAGGGGGACAGCTCTTTAAATGACTACGGGGAGGAAACAGTAAGAGGAATGAAGGGGCTTCTTTCTCTATTCTGTTCTGATTTCAAGAAGTTCTGTGTATTTTTTTTTCTAATCCTACTGTCAAAGGGAGGGAGGGAAAAAAAAACCTACAGACATGCTCTCACTCGTTAGTGCAACTGATAAGGTAGTATTATGTGAATAAGAAGAAACCGATTCCAACTTTGGCCTACAGTCAGCATGTAAATTCAAGTCACTTCAGTTCTCTTTATCACCAGATAGCTTTCTGAAATGGTAACCTTGTGTATAATAATAAGGCCCTCAAGTGAAAAACATCTTATGGTAACATATGATCATCTAGTTCCTTTCATCAGAAAAGTGATCTTAACTTCAGAAATGCATTTTGGTTTCATTTAAATTTGAGATTGGGATCAAAGACAAGTAAGCAAAGGTACATACTGGGTTTACAGCCAATAATAGTCCTCCTAGTGTAGCAACATAAAGATGATGTGGAAAAGAACTTAGACATGGAGATGAAAACACAGCTCCACCTTTGCAATGTAACTTCCATATACATGCCTTTTTCTGTAAGCACAAGAAAAAAGATCAATAAAAAAATTTTCAATTAGAGTTAAAGCTCATCATGTTTATGAAGACCTTCAAATGTCAAAGCTTTTCAAACAGTGCATTTACTCAGCAAATACTAGTAAGAAGGGAAGATACAATCTACATGCTATTATAGCAACACATATGCCATTGGCTACCTTCTCTTCCAGTAAATAAAAGAAATTCAGCTAATGAAAAGGCAGTATCTGCCCCTCTTATTTTCCATCTCCCTTCATCTACTCTTTTAGAATGTAAGATTCTCTCTCCATCATTGAGCCATAGTTTTATTTCTAGCTGGGAACCCTATTCTGAAACACAGAGAATTTAATAACTAAGAAACCTAAGATTTGGTTTCAACCAGGACTAGTAGCACAAGAACCACAGCTGAGAACACCACTAAAACTACCACATAATCCTAACCCTACTTCAAGCAGGCCCAACTATTTCAAAAGTGTAATTGTGGACTCCTGAGAATACTAGCACCAGTGGAGCTTCATCTGGTGTACTACAAATACAGTCTAAGTTGGATATTTATTATTCTATACATAAAAGTTAGTCAGTGTTCTTACATAAATATCCAAAGCATACACATGTTGATCATGTGATCCTATGTAGACTAGTCCACTGGAAGGGTCTACAACTGCAGAGCTTTTCACAGTATCTTCTGTGACAAAAGTCCAGTGTATTTCTCCATCACTGCTTTGAAGCACATACACTAAGCCATCATAACAACCTGTGTGAAATAAAATACAACAGGGGAAAAAAGGATAATGAATATTTGTATTTATGGTGTGATTTATGCTGCTAGCTGCATCACTGATGGAAAGAAGTAAGATGACTCATGAGGTACAGTTTCAAAACATTTTCCAAAGCTCCTCTTCTTCTTTTAGCTCAAAGTCTTTGCTGATAGTTCATACATTCAAAGTTGATTGTTCTGTGTGTTCTTTCCAGGTTACATTGAGAATATACTTATTTCACTGCCTTTCTATCAAATTTTACAGTAATAATATTAGAAAACATGGAGAGTTGCTGAAAAGGGAGAATAAGAATGTTTTTTTAATTACCTATGTCCCTAATTTTCCTCTCTGAAAACAAAGATGCTGGAAGAATAAAGTCTGTATGTTTTCTAATGAAAATGGAACTGTAGTTCTAGAAACTCCTGTTTTAATGGAACATTCAATTTTGTCATCGGAGTAAATAGCAATCAAAATACTAGCAAAAAGATGGTAACATTAGCTTTGCATAAAAAACCTCACCACCTGGACATCTGTGCTAACCAGTGACATATACATATTAGCTATAAAGATAACACTAAGATGAATAATGGCAACTCCATTGACAATGGAAATGACAAAACCAAAAAACTGTCCAAACATCATCTTTACATTTCCAAAAAGAAGAGTCAAATGATAATTAAACTGTGAAAAATAATCTGAAGCACCATGTACTAATTTCTACCTCTATCATTTTTTAAAGACATTTTAAGACTGTATCATCTTTCCATACTTTTTAAAAAAACAGTTTAAAGGTCACACCTTAATCAACCACTAAAAAGAAACCATACCCATTGACTATTCCTTAATAAGGCCTTATTAATAAATTGGCATATAATAAACCACAAGTGTATATGTTAGATAAGCTCCATCACTGGTTATCATGAAACTTAAATTACTTCTTCCTTCTGTTTCTATTTTACAATAAATTAGTTCAGAAGCAGATACAGAAGTTTATGGAGAAGTGTAGATGGAGGGCATTCAGAGATAAGAAATACAATTCTTTGTCATTCATTCTGTACTTAGCAGAAAAAATTCAAAATAAAGGCTAAAACAAAAGACGTACCAACAACAATGAAATTTCCACACTTAGATACGCAGGCAGAAGATTCAATACGATCTCCAAGGTTCTTCTCCCATTTTATTTCTCCCAAATCTAGGTCAATCGCCTGCATTGCATTAGAGTGAGAGCCAACATACACAGACGCAGATACTTCTTCTTCAGATGGTATTATAACCAGTGGTGATGCATCAACACATTTTCTTGTATTTGACTTCCATCTTACATATAATGCCAACTCTGCTGTTGTTACATGACTACATTCTGCATGGATCTGCTGTACAGAGCAACAGACGGTTTTATTTGCCTTGTTCGTAACTGTTAAAATTCTGTTCTCCATTTCATACCCTTGCGCATGGCTTTTCATTATACTTGGAGTCACTAAGTGCAGAAAGGATGGTTGCTGTAGCAGTTCCACTCCTACCTGTACTGTATTATTGGGTTGCATAAAAGACTTGGTGAAATTCATAGGAAAAAAATGATTTCCTCTGCTTAACGCAATAAATGAAATTAACCCTGAAGCAACCTCAAGACCTCTTTCAGATTTCAGTTTAATATATTTTCCATGGAAGTCCTCTCCACTGTTCTCACTTAATTTTCTTTTCACAACATTGTCATAATTCATTAATTGGTCTTCATCTGGAAACAGAATTTTAAGTATATGTCTATAAACCTCTTCAATCGAGCGGCTGAGAATAACTTCAAGGAGTCCAGGCACAGCTTTGCCTACTAGCTTCTCAATTTCATCATAAAATCGTAGAGCCTTTAAGGAGTCTCCACCACTGTACAGAAATACTGCATCTTTAGAAATTCCAGTGGAATCACCTAGGAGACCCAAAAGAGACTAGAGAAAAGAAGAAGGAAAGAGGTTAACAGTCCATGGGTGTTACACCATGTCACGCATAAAAACTCAAGTTAGGTAAAATCCACTTGAATACCCAGAAGTCCCACTAAAAATCAACTGGAACAAGAGTCGGGGAGGAACGGGGAAGCAGGGAGATACTAGTTCTGTACTATAAAATGTTTTGCTCAATTCCAGTTCTGCAGTCTAAGAAACTAAAGCAAATTGTGCTGTATTTTTGTTGGCCATTTTCAATCTCAATACCATTTATTAATGACAACTTCGCAGATAAAACATTGATGCCTTTTGATAAAACTGGATTAGGTGCTTTATTTTATTAATAAACTTATATAAACCAGTATCTTTTACTTCTCAATTATTTAACTAACCTACTTATCTGCCTACCTTCAATTCATGAAGGATTTTGGATTTGGCATTGTTACTACAACAAACAGCAACACTATGCCTCCTCTCACTGCCCTCCCTGCTTGTTAAGTCCAGGTGTGAAGTCCAAATCCTCTGGTTTTGGAAGCCACTTTCTGCTGTCCATAATGGGTCTAGGGCAAATCCCATCCCTTTGGGTTATCATTTCTATGGCCACCAATACGGTAAGTATCAGCACAGGCAAATTGTGTTACTAATTTCACTACATTTACTTGTTCAAGTCCTAGCCACAGCAAATCCCACCTTCAGGTGAAACATGGAAGTCTATCTTTGAAAAAAACAAAGTAATACTGTTTGGCATCACATTTCAGTACCTTGAAAAACAAGTCTTAGCACAGAAATTTAGAAACAATACAAACAGACAGTCCAAGAGACGATTACGCAGCTGTGCCATCTATTTAAAAAAACTCTTCAATTCATAATTATATTTAGAAATAAGAAACTCTACTAACACAGTAGCTATTTTCTACAACGTTTCCATGTCCCAGTTCCTTGTTTCCCTTAGGGATACCATCTTTGGCATGTGAAGCAGTATTCAAAAAGCTACTGACAGGTTACGTCCTTCCTATGCTAATTGCTTATACCTCATAGCCTGCAGTTTTATCTGACGGAGGAATATAAATGACTCCCTCTTGGCCACTGCAGAGCGACTATTAAGTACTAACTGAACAGAAAGAGCTGTACTGCTTAAATCTATAAGCAGCTAGAATGTTCTGGTTGCGTTAGTCATACTTCTTAAAACTGTTTAATTCCTGACACATGTATAATGATCCACTTGCAAAAATAAAAAGGCAGCTCAAAATACTACCTTCCATAAATACTGCAATCTTTCCCACAATTCCTCTGCGCCACTCAGCTTACTGTCACGCCTTCTGGAGTTTAGATGGTTCTGGTAAATCTTGTTCAGTTCAGATATATCAACTTTGCCTTTGTAGAAAATAAAGTACGGTTTTTTTCATTGCTCTTTTAGCATTTGCACTTCCAAAACTTGCTCTGCCCAAATAGTCACACTATTCTTCTACACACTTCCTTATTCATACTCAACTGCACCTGTTTTTTTTTTACCCAGCCAATCAACTACACAGAACCCAATAAGGTTTTTGAAAATTTACCCTAGCCTCCCACATAATCCCACCTTCAAGGCCTGATCTTTCCCCAGCTGAAGTCAGGGTTCTGTTGCAGACTGCAATAGGAACAACTGAGAAAAGAAATGTGCAGTGTTAATACTAAATTGGTTTTACCACTACTCTTTGACTCTCGAATGAAACATTATCGAGAAAACATAATACATGGTCATGATTTCTGACCAGGAGTTAGTTATCTGATCTACATATTTAAAAAGCATGAATCAGGTACCAGATTTTGGTCAACAAAAAAATAAAATTAAAAAAAGGAATAGAGACCGTTAAAGTAAGCGGCAAGAGTACTTAATAGTTTCATTTACCATGTGATGTTAAAGGCAAAGCTTTAATCAGTACCAGCTCATCAGGGACTGCATGAGCTGGTAGACGTTTCTGGAGTTCTTTAAGTGTTTCTCTCTCTTCTAAATCATCTTTGGGTACAACAAACAGGACAAGTTTTTCCTGCTTATACCAGGTCACTGCACAAGCTTCTACCTGACACAGATCTTCAGCAGCCTGTAATTAAAAAATATTAGTCTTGCTCTGAAGTACAGTTCATCAACAGAGTAAAAGGAGTAAAAACCACAACTTTAAAAACTACACATTTAAAATTCATATTTGTCTCGCATTCCTACATAACATCCTATGAAATACTTTCTCTGGTAGCTGAAGTTTGTACTTCTTCACAGAAAAAACCTCAGAGATATATGTATTATTTGCCTAAATGACATGAATGTCCATGACTCTGACATTCAATCTTGTAGAACAATCACTACACAAGCATTGCAGTGCAACGCTCAGTATTTTTCAGGTGTTTTTACAGTTCTCAGTTCTGCTGGAAGAAACCATACAATAAAACAGATTTCCAAGAACTCAGAACCAAACTCCTCCCTAAATTATGTGACTAGATTTTTGATAATACACCCTCCTGATTTCTTTTAGACTCCTAAAAGTCATCTGAAAATGAGTAAATACCCATTTCTGATGATAATGATGTGTTCCTTATCCCTGCTCTTTTATACTGGCATACTCTACCCAATAGATGTTTTATTACCTGCTGCAAACATTCAATATTAAAACGTTTGCCGTGACGTTTAATCTGATTGTCCTTCCGACCCAAGAAGAACAACTTCGCATTCTGCACTCTTACAAAATCCCCTGTTTCTCTCATTGTATCCAGGGGTACAGTTATTTCATCATCAAGAAAGCATATTCGTTCTTCACCACCTACACAAGAAAAGACCGTGGTTATATATATTAAATGGCTAACTGTAAATGAAAATTATAAGGAGTATTTTATCAAATTGTCCTAAACTCTTACAAGCATTATAAGAAGTACATAATAAAAGATTATTATCAATGTCTAAACTTCTGCAATGTACAAATTGGGCTATGCAGTTAATTCAGTTAATGCACAGAAATTACTTCAACTGAGAATGTCAAAATGCAAGCAGGAAAAAAAGTCAATATAATGAAAGCACAGTCTGCAGATAAAATAATAGTAATTTCCTGTTCATCATTCCAACAACCTAAAATACAATCAGAAAGTTCTCAGCCCAATGGGAACTTAAAATGCTGCATTAATCTGTATATCAGAGGCAAACACCAAGTAAAATAATCAACATATTATTTAAACTCAATCAATTAAGAAAAGTATCTTAGAAGAATAAGAAATATCAAATAACCTATAAATATTTGTCCCTCGCCTTCTAGAACCGCAGAACCGTTGGTATCTCTGACCTCAATTTTTGTTCCAAGGAGAGGTGATCCCAGAGGTATAGGGAAATCAGTGCTAAATAAAGAGAGAAATAGTAAAAACCTTTCCCTTCTGAACACAAAACAACTGCTCCAGAAATGAGTTAGCATACAGCCTTTTAAAGGATTGGTATTAGAGCAAAAGTAGATGCTTGGGGCTTCTCTCTACAAATGTTTCTTCTTTAAAAATATCTCAATTTGTTCAAAATTAAAAACCTCATCAATGTGCATGGGTTTCATTATCACATACCAAAAAACACAGCACGATAGAAAATAAGGCCTGAATGGACGCTGAAATACCCTGAGAGTTTCAGCCAGTTTTTAAGTCCCCCAGGTTGAAACTCCCATCAAGCTCAACCAATTTAAACACATGTAACTGCTTTCTAATTCATTCTTTCCCTGTCCTACCTAGTTTGAGCTTTTATTCTATTTTATTACTGATGTTGTGGCAACAATTACAGTTGAGTCTTTCAGAAAAGACTGAAATAAAAGAATCTGTAATTTCAATGTCATGTATCTATTATAGACTACTTCTATTGAGCTGCAGACCAACTCCTTCCTTTCCCTTCATTCTATAGCCTCTTCAAGCATTTGCAGAACCTCATTTATTGAATATATTTCTGAGTGAGAGTACAGAATAATATATTTTCTTCAGTAAAGCAAAATTTAGAAAGCAAAGTAACTTTAAATAACTGGTAATATATGAAGTTAGGCATGGCTGGGTTCCAGTGCAATTTCTATCATAAAGTATCATATTTTAACCTAACAGTTCTTGTTCAACTCCTGTTATTTAGGCTGTTGAAACTTCTCCTTTTCTCTGATCAGTCAATGAATTCTTTATCTCAAGTTGACCAAAAAGCAGTCAAGGTTTGTAAAATGTGTATTTCTGCCAAGTGAGAATCTTCTCCTCCTTTTCCTTCCTCTGGTCAGCTTCAAAATACAATTACTTGACAGACAGGTATGAGAAAGTATCCCAGATATTCAATGTGTCTGCCCCATACCATGGGCAAGTCCCAACACAAAAGACAAAACCAAAAAAGAGTAGAATTTAACATTGCCAAACAAAACCCCAAGATTCCTACATATACCATAAACCAGCAAAAATAAAAGACAAACACCACCTCATTTGGACATTATTATTAAGTGACTTGGGATTAGACATTTTGCCAAACTTATCTAAAAAACTGAGGAGTGCAGACCACTAAGGCACTAACTTTGTGCTGATTTTTTTCATTTTCTAGTGTTCTCTAGAAACTCTGCCAGTTTTCATCATTCAGCTAGCAAAAATAAAAGCCCACTGTACTCCAACTGTCCTACCAATAATAAGAAACGAAAAAGACATAAAACCGTCTGTCCTGGTTTTATTGTATCTGGGGCTACTTACTGCAAAGGAACCCTAATTCCCTTCACAATGAGGCTTGGAGGGAACAGGCTGTGAGGTGAAGGGTGGGAGACAACTGTCAGAGACTATAAAAACTTCCATCATTCTAACTGCACCTCAGTTAGGACTGAAGAACAACACGTTATCTCTGGAGCACAGAAACTTGAGTAGGAAAAACAGTTTCACTGCGGAGAAGGTAATGTTTGAACTCAGAGAAACCAGAATGAAAATGAGTTTTGCTTGATAATTTAATAACACTTTATGACCATCCACGGTTTTCAGTCTTCAACGGTTAAAGTACCAGGTTAATATATCGCATCATTTGTCCAAAACATCCCATTTCATAGGACATGTCTAACTCAAGTCACATGTATAATTATCATGCCAGGGAAAAATTGCACATTTCAGAGAGGAAATTAAACATTCAGCTCACTGGAAGTACCTTTCATGACCTTGACACTCCTGCAACTCTCTTTATAAAATACAATGAACAAAAAAAAGTCAGTAATTGAGTGAAAATGGCAGAGTGCTAAATGATGAAAAGAAAGTACTTCTGGAAGCCTAGGTAACATTACTGTGAGACCCTGGGTCACTTTGGACAAATTTCTGTCATCCATACTAGTCAAGCAGAATCAGTGGGATCATTTGCTGAATAGTATATTATCCAATATTAGAAAAAAAGCAGTACCTAGTTTCCACTTAGTCGATTATTTGTGGAGTTTTAAAAACTGTAGGCAAAAGCACAGTAGCAGCAAGAAACGCATGTATATCTACTGACTAAATTTGAAAGTAATCTTTGAGCATTTTTGCTTAAAATAAGTAAATCTCAGAAGTAACATTCTGAACTTGATAGAGCTAAGCTATGAGTGTATCTTTGTTCCAAGGCTACGATTAAGAGTTACAGAACCCCATTTCTTTACTCTCAGAGAGCTGTGTTAGGTTTCTTCTCTTTGAACATGCAAGATCTCACTGGAAAAGCCTCATGATGAGCAAGAGTATGGTTAACTGATGTTACTAGCAAATTGGGTAGGAGTCATTTGCCTGCAGAAGTGCAACGCTGATTCAACACTGCCACGTATTCAGAGACAGTACATCCTGGACTAGGCTAGTCCAGGTTCAGCATGCGGAATCACAGGCTGGAATGAGGAAGAGGTCTAGATACAGAGATGACTAAAACAGAAACCATCACAACATATTACGTGAAACTTAACAGGTCTACAAGTACACAGAATTTCAGACTGCAGTTCTGTCGTTCAAGAATCACTCATCAACAACTTTTACTTGAGGGGGCTGTATTAGAGCAAGAGAGAATGGATTAGTCTATTTCTACATAAAAAACAAATGTAACTTCTACCAGCATAAACACTCATGAGGACTCAGTAGCTCTGGAAACAGGAGACCGAGGTTCTGTTTCTAGTGATTTTCATTATTTACATGCCAACCCACGAAAACAGTGAATTTTCCTACCTAAAATCAGCACTAAAAACCTCTTCAGGAATCTTGTAGCAAGTGGCCCAGCTTGACACTTCAGTAATACCATACAGATTAAAAATACTTGTTTTGTTCTCCTTGTGCTTCCAACTTTTCAAGAGATTCAGTACAGGAAATGCTTCACCACCAAGCGCTAAGACACGAAGTGAAGTATTTGCTGACAACACTGTTGATTTAATAATGTGAGCTCCAAACCTTGTCAGAAGTGTTGGTGTTGCCTGATTGATACATATTTAAAAAAAAAAAAGATAAGAAAAAGATCTGTTATATTTTTTCAGTGTATGTGTACACTTCTTCCTGCTTTATCATATCCACTGCACAGCTATATTGTGGATGTACTTAACAATCATCTACGTATAGTAGATGGCATCAACTATCAGACACCAGTATAGATCACGCTCGTGTTTTGCAAGATTTTGTTTCTTATGTGAAGCTTTTAATAAGTACTATTGGCACCAATCTATATTCTTCTGCAGAATTTGTTCTTTACTTAGATACATTATGGGTTCCCTGTTGTGTCTCAGCCATTACCTTAAGTGTGTGCACATTAGTTCTTATGTTAATTACTTTGAAACAGAAAGCAGCAAACATAGTATTCTCTTGATGTTACTGTTTGAGCTTTTTTCCCTTCATTCCAGCATGTTCCAGCTAAAACATAACCTATACGTCTGATTAACCTGCATACAGAACATTTGAACACCTTTCCATAACACTAAAAATTCCTAGGATGCCAGATTCTGGGTTGTTCCTGATTTGTGTAAATATAACAGTTTACAAAGATTAGTTTTTCTGAAAGCTTTCACCTCACACTCTAAAATGAGCAGGGGAAAAAGAAAAGAAACAAAAAAAAGAAAAAAATCTTCCTTAAATACAACTACTTCTATAAAACTATTGGTGATGTAGAGCCCTTTCACTGAACAAAAACAGCAAATCATTTTAACAGACACACTTCACTCTCATTCTTGCCTACTTTTTTTAGTAAGAGGACTGGAAAATTAATGGAATTATTTCTTACCAGGTTTCTTCTAGTCATAGATGAAGACCATCACTTTTCAACTGATCATTTTAACTTTAGTGAATTATAGTGAAGAAAAAAGAGGGGAAAAAATTACTCTCCCCCTCCCTCATAATCACTTTCAGTGATTCATACTTCTCAATTATGCTCAAGCAAGTCAAGAGGGGAAGGGAATTTCTTGCTATAATTTAAGCAACATCATAAAATTATTCATCATCAGTTAAGCTACAAGAAGAACATTTTTGTCATTAATTCAGTTGAGAAGCCCTTCCTTCACTGATAAAGACGATCAAAAAATCACAAAATCAAACTTTTTGTAGAAAGACACTCAAATACCTTAATTGACCAAATTTTGCTTTTCTCTATTAACGCTTAACATGCTTAAAAAAATATGTATCTTAAAAAAACATACTTAAAAAATCTTGCTAATACAGATTAGTATCTCTGAAATTTTCTTCTAAAAGCAAGTGAGCTAAACTGATCAAGAAACTTCTAAATGATAGGAAAATCTACACCATCGAGATTTATAGCAATCATAATAAATAAAAATAAGAGCAGAGAATAAAGTTACAAAATATTTGTGACTAGTGGATTTTTTTCTGCTGTGGAATCTTCAGCTAACTACTCACTAATCTTAAATTTATACCCTACAATCTCAACTACCACCATTCCTCCAAAAGAAAAAGAAATCTCAGCATTTCTATGAGTGCAAATACTTCAGAATCACAACATTAATGACAAAGCAAGGCTTAGCGGCTGATTTACAACAATTAATAGACTAATCAGATCATACTAATTTTGTTCAAAGTAGGTTACAAGTGAGATGCATTTCTAGCAACTCTTCCCCGTACACCCTGATTTAAGTTTCTATACTCAATTAATAGTTTTACGAAATATGTCGTTACACTACAAGGCAAGGGCTAGGCTTATTCAGCCATGCTGGATGCTCATAATTTCAAGTAAATTTTTGAAAAATGAACTTTAAAACTATTTATTAAAATTCAGATCATATAGGAGATGATCTTTTCCAAGACATAAGGGGCACATGAAGCCTCATATAAATAGGTGGCCTGAAAACAGTAAGTGTTGCTGTGGAATCAATTATTCTCTTGCTTTCATTATTGTAAAAACGACAAACATTTTATCACCCTATAAATGGCACTGGTTTAGTTGTATTTTTAGCATAGAGACTACCATTAAAACTTAAAAGTTGTTTATGAGGAAAGGCTTTAAGATCCAGCCCATTGAAAAGTGATAAAAATGTCTGTAACAGGTTACTTCATTACCAGATTCTTCGGAACTAACTGCTTAATTAACAGAATAATTTAATTAATTCTTAAGAATTAACGGTTTCCTAGGATGAATGTTGGGTTTATCTTTAGTTCATTGTTTTCTGTCACAAAATGGTAATTTTCTAAACAGCTAACACTCTACAGCAAAAAGGATAGCATTAGCTCCTCCTTCAAGGAAGAACACTCCTGCTCAATTATCATTAGTGTCTAGACTGATGCAAAAGTAGTACACATTAGCAAAGGTGAGAAGCAAGACACTACAGACACTTATCTTAGGTGTTGCCTACCTGCAACACTGTCACATGGTGACGGTGAAATAGAGCAGCAGACAGCTCCACAGGCATCATTTTAATAGTGTTTGGTACTACAAGAACAGAGGCTCCGCTTGTCAGAGCAATGAACAATTCAACCACAGATGGGTCAAATGTTAGAGGAGAAGCCAGGAATAGCATATCATCCTGTGTGATCTCAAATATGGATCTAAAATAAGAAAGCTAGGAATTACAAATCTGATGCATGTTGTTAAAAAAATTTCCAAACGGGAAGAGCAGCATGAAAGAAATGCGCTTTAGCAAAACTAAGATCTTAAGGGCTACTCAGAATATATAGGCATATGCAGGCCAGACAATTTGAGCAAGAGCTCCTGCATCAAGACTAACTATTTATTAAACTAATTAGGTCCTTTACAAAGATATCCACCACATTACACACCAATACAGTACGTTGAAGGGCATATCTCAACTAACGGATGCTCATTTAAAAAAAAAAGGGGGGGAGGGGGGAGAATAAAAGGTGGTATTTTCCGTAATAGATTTTTTTAGAAAGAACTAAATGAAACAGAAAGAAACCCAGGTAGCCTAAAAAGGAATTAGGACTTTAAAACTACAGAATACACTAAATATAACTGTGAACGAACAATTAACTTTGTTATCTATTTCTTTTAAGCCACAACCCAGAATACAGTATTTACAGCAACAGCATATTATTTGAAGTACATCCCTCAAAAATTCAGGTGAAGCACCATTTAAACATTAAAAATAACATTTAGAGAAACAAAATTTTCTCTAATATGATGCTATTTAGAAACAATAGAAACAAACACAAAGAAACCTGAAAAGG
>NW_009206006.1:2356-5374 GCF_000690835.1 Fulmarus glacialis | reverse complement strand
AAGAGTAAGAAGTGAAGCAGTGTTAGCATAAACCCAATCTACACTCCTCTGAAGTATTAAAAAGACTCCCTAAACATCAAATTTGTAAAAGCATTTAAAACGAAAACTGGAAACCACACTTACTTAAGATGCTGAATATTTGGCACTATACATTTATGAGGCACTCTGACTATTTTGGGGATCCCTGTAGTTCCTGATGTATGCAAGACGTACGCTAAAGAGTATTTCTGGCCAACGTCCATGTATCCTCCTTCTGATGTTTTTACTTTGGTTTGATCTGGGCAAATGGTATATCCTGGCTGTGAGTTACCCATAGCTTTGAAAGGTTCATATTTACTTTTCACATCGTCTACTTGTGAATTTAAATCAGTGTTGCTCGAGCTCATTTGGAAGAGAGTTAAACCAATATGTTCTATTGAGGAAGAACTGTGGTAAAACCAGCCAATGTGGGACATCCGGAATTTCTGTAAAAGAAAATAAACAATTTAAACAGCAGAACTCGGGACGCACTGTTATTGTTCTGTTGTATGCAATGAAACATGAAACAATGTTTCATACAAATAAGCCATGATTTTTCATCCCTCTACTTTTGGAGGACACACATCAGAGAGTTTTAAGCTCATGTATTTTTATATATTAAATACGAGTGAACACAGACCTTATAAATGAGAAATAAACATTTCTCTGAGCAAATAATGAAAGGAAAGACAAAATACACAAAAGAATTCTGCAGAAGACAAAGAACTCTGAATTATAACTAGATGGTCCAATCTTGTCTATTCTCTTCGCAATGAGTGAGGGTATAAGCTTTGGGAGGAGTTGGACAAAAGGAAACCAAAGAATTAAATGCAGGAGTTATTTTCAACTATTGCAAAGATTTCCAACTCTCAACCTTGACATACGGAGAAACAAGCCTGGAAAAGCCTTCCAACGCAAGTGCCCAAGAAGCTTGCCTGGACAATACTGTAATAGGAAAGTAGGCAATTTTTTTTTAAGAGGAGGAGAAGCGCTTGGTACTTCTAATTTCAAAGATGTTCTTTTCTGAATGAGGAGGACAACCTCTTGATTTGAAGAAACAAAACAACCCCATCCAAGCTTATTAAAACAGAATACAATCTGAATAGCTACACATTTCTAAAATGCCCTTTAAAGATTCCTGTAGAAGCCTGAACACTTACGTTTATTTTGTCATTCTCAACAAGAATATACTGAAGATTGCTTTTCTTCATGAAATAAGTGGATAACATTGGTGGTGCATCTGGATCAATAGGAGAATAGGCAGCTGGAACTTGAAGGATTCTAACAAGACAAAAACGTTTTAAACTTATTTTAAAAAAAACTAAGAAAATCCTCTTAAATTTCACTAACATTTATTTTATACTTTTATAGTTCCCAGAGCCGGAAAATGTATTCATAACATGACTTTTAAAGATTTTGTTGGAAACAAAGTAGGAAGAAAATTATAATCAGTGTTGCCTTTTGGTATTTTACAGCAAGGAAAATGATTAAAGCTAGATGAAAACATTCAATGTTATTTCTGGCTGTGGTGGTGCATTCCTTCTCCCCCTCCCCCCCTTTTTTTTTCCCAGGGTCACTCTATGACCTCAGGAACTCCTGATAAACTTTGGCTCTCCTGTAATGAGTTGGGCAGCGAGGCGTCCCTTGACTGCTCCCAAAACTCTTGCATGGCCAAAGTGAGGAACAGCACTGACCGTACCGCAACTTTCGTTACCTAACCCAGGTGGGGGACAAAGTTGGGGATAATCCGTCATTCCCTGACACCCTTATCTGAGTTGTAACTCGAGTGGAACGGCACCATTGTTGATGAGATCTTGGCAATTATCACAGGTGACTAAAGCCAATCGTCTGATGAACCTATAAACAGTGGTCCTTAGCAACACCCTTTAAGCTCTCCTGGACTGCAGTGGGCTGCACCCAGAATCTCCCTCTGAGTGGGGCACCTCTCAGAGTTCGCAAACTCTCGAGTTTGTGAGATTCGGAGGATCACCGAGACCTGGGCTGAAAAACTCCTCGGCTGAGATATTCCTCGGGGCTCAATCCTTTGCCCGTTGAGAAATGACAAGGCATTTAATGTGAATACTTCATGAGACTCGAAGGGAATTTTTAACAGGTATACTTTTATAAACTTACCTAGATTTGGTACCATATTCATATATATATAAACATAAATTGATCTAGATCTTTTGTGTGTTTATGTGTATAATCAATGATAAGTATAATCTGTAGTTAAGTTGCTTTAGTAGTTGTACTAAACTTGACTACCTTACTTCATAACTGCCAAATCGGTTAATGACTAAGTATTGTTAGAACCTTATGATTTACCTAAAACTTTAAATTGCTGCTAAACACACATAACCCCTTAGGTATAAAACTGTTGCACAGGTCTGAGACTAGGGGTAGATCCAGCCGCACCTAGACTCCTCTCTGAGAAGGAGTTTAGAGAGCAAGGGGGTCTACTCTGAACCTCATGACTCAACGGGAGGGTCTCCTTATCCCTTTTGTATTAGACACAAGCTGTTGTCCAAGTCTGAGACCAAGACTGGATCCAGCCGGGTCTTCTCTGAACCTCATGACTCAATGGAAGGGTGTCCCTTACCCTTTTGTCTTTCTATAAATCATTCCAACACAATCCTGACACGATTTTCCCTGTGTGTACTTAATCCATGTAACGAGGAATAGAGTGAACCTTGCCACTGAATTTGTTAAGTCGTGCTTTTACAAATTCCTATTAAAATCACTTTTGCTGATACCTTTGACAGTGATTCTTTAAGCAGCCTCAAAACTACTCATTCGCGACATGGGCCAAGGAGGTTGGTGATGACAAAGGTATCACTGACATCAATAGCACCACATTTTAGAAGCTTCAGCTATTGACTAGGAATAGAAATAAAAGCTTTTAATTTATACATGTACAACATGTGTAAGCATATTAAAAAACCCACCAAAAGTCTGCACACTGAAAACACTTTCTGTTCTCACTAGTCTAAAGAATCCAGC
>NW_009206006.1:0-2326 GCF_000690835.1 Fulmarus glacialis | reverse complement strand
CTTTCCCTAATAAACAAACAGAGGAACACAAAGTATCATTCTGCTTTCATTCACTGCGCTTTACGTTGTAGTGCTTCCTCAACAGTTGTTCGCTCCAATCCCCCCCTCTAGCGGCTCCATTTGATAAAGACAAGCACTTGCATTTATTAATGCCACAAAAAGCCAAGATGAGTAAGTGGCAACTAAAATATGAAAGGTTTCCATAAATCTTCACATTTCTTCTAAGGCTGGGTTCCCACGTACAATTAATTATATTTCCTCTTTGTGCAAGTGATTTATCACTGCAGTAATGACGAGATCCAGAACGAAGACTTGGAAACCGCAACATTCTGCATACTCAAATAGCCACTGGCACCAGTAAGCACCTAAGCCTGCCCTGCATCAATAGCAGTTAATTACGCAGCCACGGTAGCTGTAAGAATCAAAACGCCCCGCTAGTTCCCAGTCACAGAGCAAAAGAAAACTGTTGGTGCTCAGTTGATTGGGACATAGGATAGATCAGGTTGGAAGGGACCTCAGGATGCCTAGTCCAACCTCCTGCTCGAGCAGGGCCAGCTGTGACACCAGACCAGGTTGTTCAGGACTTTATCCAGTCAGGTCTTGAAAACCTCCAGGGATGGCGCCTGCACAAAATCTCTGGGCAACCTGCCCCACTGCTGGTCTGGGGGAAAAGTGTTTCCTGATCAGTGAGAAAGTTCCTCAACACATCTGGAAAGCTTATGATTACAGCGCTTGCTCACATACTTCACTGAAATCTTTATAGTCAACTGTGAAACATCTTCTTGCACTATCATGTATTTTAGGTGCAGTGTGACAACAGGAAAATACTGACACAGATCATCCCCCTAAGAAGCACGACCGCTGCTGTATATATCAGCTGAAGAAAATAAGCTTGCCATGCTGGGATTTTATATATTACATCATAAATGCAGTGCATATAAAAGATACATATATAAGGGATATACAAACATCAGAATTCATCAGCAGAAGTAGAATTTTTTAAATTGCTAAACTAACATGAGTGTTGAGATCACACACACTTCAATTTCCTAGCCATTAAATAATCAATGTCACTTTAGTGCTCCATTGCTCATTACTTTTTCTAAAATATTTGTAATGGAACTGTAACTGTAAACTCAATTAGCTTAAAGCATGAAATTTGTTTTCAATGCATCTTTTCTTTGTTAGCAAGACAAGAATACATTAAAAAACCTGCATACTCATTTTATTCTGTCAGATCACCTCCATTTTTAAACACGCATAACAAAGATACTAGTCATTAATTTTTCATATTTCGATAAATATGCTTAATCATACGCTTTAAAAAATGGATATCGTTGCATACACTTCAGATCAATGAATTTAAGATACAAAAAAACTTTAGCGGTGACTTTTCAAAAGATTATAATACTGCCATCTTTCTTCTTAAAGAATGCCAGACTCCAGTACCTCTTGACTGCATTACTATGGTATTACTGCATTTTTGTTGTTATTTAAAATAAAACCAAACTGAAAATTTGCTTTAATAGAGATGACCCTTAAAAAAACAACACAGAATGCAAGCATTCAAACCATTACCCTAAGATCCAAGATGGTAGGTTTATTCCTGGATAGCAGTAAAGGCCTATTTCACATTTTCCTTGCTGATCACAGTGCTTTTGAAGGAAAGCGGTTAATTCCATGGCAAGCTTAACCACCGCTGCATACGTGTAGAAAGTTGGAGGTTTGTCGTTGCATTCATCAAACCAAACTGCTTTTCTATCAGAGTACAGGCTAGCTGCCTGATTCACCATTTCCTGAAGAGTCATCTCAGCTGCATCTCTTCAATCCCCCTGAAAGATTAACAAACCAGACTGCATTGTCACCTCCTAACTTTTAATATTTTAGTCAAATTATATAAGCACACAAAACACTTCCAAGTAGGAAGAAAGATACTTGGCAGAAAACACACAGCTTCACCGCACCATATATTGCAAAAGTGTGAAGCTTAATACTTCTATCGTTTACCATGGGTCTCATCCGAGGGCCCAGGATACAGTAATTCACTAAGATTTCATTGCACAGAGGTAGTTTGTTCCTCACCACTACACCTTTAAAGCTGGGCACAACTGAATTAATAACTTTATTAACATTAACTTAGTAATTTTCTCTTTAATAGAATCGTAAAATACAAATCTTTCCTTTGCAAGCAGAAAACCCAACGCGACGATTACAAAGGCTTTCAGGGTACTGCTCGTGCTGGTGCGCGCCTCTGCCCAGCGCGGCCCTCCCGTCGCGCCCGTACCGGACGACCGAGCCGCGGACCGGAAGGCTCCGGGCTAAGGCC
>NW_009206005.1:18785-19087 GCF_000690835.1 Fulmarus glacialis | reverse complement strand
GCCAGCCAGAGCCCCACACCACTTGCCCCTGCCGACCAGCCAGAAACCAACACCACTCGCCCTGCCTGGCAAGCCAGAGCCCCTCACCACTTGCCCTAGCTGGCCAGGCAGACCCCTACACCACTTGCCCTGGCTGGCCAGCCAGAGCCCCACACTAGTAGCGCCGGCCGGCCAGGCAGAGCCCCACACCACTTTGCCCTGCCAGCTAGCCAGAACCCAACACCACTAGCTCCGGCCAGCCAGCCAGAGCTCCCATTCACTTGCCCCGGTTGGCCAGCCAGACTCCTACACCGCTTGCCCTG
>NW_009206005.1:0-18541 GCF_000690835.1 Fulmarus glacialis | reverse complement strand
GGCCCGCCAAGCCAGAGCCCCACCCCACTGGCCCCGGCCGGCCAGCCAAAGCCCCACACCATTGGCCCCAGCTGGCCAGCCAAAGCCCCACAGCACTTGCCCTGGCCAGCCAGCCAGCGCCATACCCCCTTGCCCCAGCTGGCCTGGCAGAGACGTAGACCACTGTCTTACTCCCACCAGCTCTAACAGCATCATGAACAACCAAAAGGAAGATTAAATGGGTACTTATGGAAAGGATACAGTATGAAAAGGATACAGTACAGCCACGTCATCCTGCCAGACGTTTTCCAGCTCTCTAAGGTCTCTAGTCCTGCAGCAGTTCACCATGGTATCACACTGTCTCAGGAGTCCTGCACAGAGGGAGGCAGAGGTTTGAGGCTTCTTTGCATCCCCTGCTCCCCCAGCCACCCCCCAGCAGACCCGCCTCCCGCCCTCGCAAGCACTGCCATGGCTCCCGCCCCTCCCCAGGCCACACTGGCCCTGTGCGGGAGGCCCTTATATAGGTACGGGCTGCCCCACCCACGTTCCAGAAGCCACCAGTCACAAGGCATCTAACAATCACCAGCCAGCCAATCCGGAGGCAGCAGACAGAGGCCCCAGAAGCTTCTGGAACCAGCTGTGTAGAGAAGCCGTTACATGGGTGGTAACAGGTAAGTGAAGGCTGCCAGAACAGCCAGAGACAGCTGTGGGGTGAAATAAAGTAAAGATAAAACCCATACAGAGAAGCTACTGCCCAGAGGAATGAAGTGGCCACAGCAGCTGGCCACTGGCACACACACAAGGCCCATAGCGGCTCCCCACAGCCAACCCTGGGCCAGAGAGCCCTGGCAGCACTTTGTCCAGGCCAGCGGCACAGCACCAGACTTCACCAGGCAGCTCTGGCCGCTTTCAAGAGTAACCTCCTACCAAACCAGACACGGCTCTGCTGTCCCTCACTGCGTAGCCTTGCCTGCAGCTCTGCTCGCAGGGCTGGTGCTTGGGAGTGAGAGGAAGGACAGGCCTGAAACCCTGAGGAAGTTTGCACATTTCTTGCTGAATTAATTGCAAATTGCTCGACTTAACCATGTCAATAAGTCAATTGCAAACCCAGAACATAGAAGATCTCACTGATAAACATGTATAACTGGTGTTTTAAAGAGTAATGCCACACATGGCAAGTTGAGGAATTGCAGCCTTTAAAATTTACAGTCACTTACTGTTTCCTTCAGAGATGTGGTATGCTTACACCTGTTGTACCCTCTTAACTGAATGACACACACCTGCAAGCTTTCCTTTCCAATGTAAAGTCACCTAGTTAGTGCAGCAGCCATGCAAAGTTCTCACAGTTAAACACTTCGCGAATTGAAACTAATCTGAAGCAGCAGTCAAGGAATTTACAGTATTCACTCAGTTTTCCCCTTGTAAGCAGGAAGACACTCTAAGCTCACAACCCATTTTGGAAACTCCATTTTCCATGACATCCTCCAATTTGCAGCTTCTAGTAGCCATTCCCAAATTCATCGAAGCATTCTCACTCAGTTTTCAGACACTTTGTACTCATCAGCTCTTAATTTTTCACCACGCTACAAGACTGGGTATTTCCAGAAGTGTCATTCATTGTAACGAGATCATGATGTTTCTCAGTTTAAATCTACGCTCACTGAATTCTCATAGATCAACAGCAGAATCAGCTTTTAAATGTTTTTCCTATCAAATACCCAACAGGAATTCAAAGAGCTCTTACACCTTGAAGACTCATAAGCTCACACCATACACTGGAAGGTAAACCTAAATTTTGCCTTCAGACAGAGTATTTTCTGTGACAAGCCTTAATGTGAGCTAGCAGGTGATCCCCTTCAAGAAAATATATATTTCCTTTCTGAACACAGTAGGAGGAGCAAGAACTATGAAGACAGAGTTATTACCCTGATTACTTTAAAATTCAACAAAAATATTGTGGTCAGTTTTGAGAATCAAAAGTTAAGAAGGATGTGGACAGATTGTAGACTCCACAGCAAGGCAAGAATGACCCTGTGAGAACAAGATGAGAAAGGGCTTGAGTTTGGGGTTTTTCCCCCTGAAGAAGGGCAGTCAGGAAGTGGGATTGTAATCACAATCATCTGTTTGCTCTAAAGAGACACTAACAATGTGTCTTTGCCTACAGCATGGTTAGAATACAAAGCCACAGATTTTACCTACAGAAAGAACATGTATTAAGATATACTTAAACAGCAAAACATGAATAATCCCAGTTCATTATGACATTCAGGAACACCTTTTTAGTAATAACAGAAAAACCTTTTATTCAACATTCTCTAAGAAAAGATACCTCATGAAACATACAAGCAGCACCTTAGAACTAAGATAGTCATCTTAATTATTACACACCATTTAAGATAAAATTTAACACAGGCATTGCAGAAAATATGTCTAACTACCAAGGCTGTTCATTAATGGCAGTTACATGTATGGTTATACCCATTTGCAAACGATGTTCTATTTTCTTTCCTTTTCTTTCTTCCTTCTAAAACAGTTCCTAAATAAAAGCTGCTGCATGTTCTTCAGTGCAGTTCCCATCTCCTAATGTAGTTTGAATGTACTTCCACCTAAGCGGCACATTCCTCTAAGCAAACAGAAGTAAAATCATGCTTAAATCTACCAGGTTAAACTGCGGTTTTATTAACACTGTATGTGTTAGATGAAGGGTTAAGCAAACCACCCATGTCCACAGAGCTGTTGAGGTGTTGGCCCTGATCCCCTGTCCATTCAGTCAGGTGCATGGACCACCCAAGAGGAGATGGGGACTGAGGTCAGAGACCTGATCTGGCCTCCAGAAATCCCTGAGGTCCTTCTCGTGTCACAGTGACCCCTCTTAGTAGAAGCAAAGAGACACAGGGGCTGAACTCAGGGTTAGTGACCATCTCTGCTTCCCAAGGGGTTCCTCATGGGTTCTCCTGGAAGACTTTTGGCAAAGGGAAGCGAAGGGCATCAGCTCTGGAAAACAAATGGATCCACAGAGAGACTTCTCTTTGGGCTTCCAGCCAGTTCTTCAAAACAAACAGAGAATCAGATTTATAGGAGGAACAGCAGAATTGCAAGGTTAGCTCAAAGCCAGCTGAGATAGAAGGGAAGAGTCCAAACCTCAAGTCCAATACCATGGACATCTTTCCTGGCAAATCTTAATGGGAAGAACTGCATACTGAATCTCCAGACTTGTCTTCTGGGAGTCCCCTTTTGCTCTTCTTGATCAAAGCATACTGAGAGGACGTGTCTCCTTCAGTGCATTTCCAGGACTCTATGGATGCTGAAGGAACATAGTCTGAATTACACAAAATAACATAGTCATCCTTCAAGTCCTCAGATCCTGGAGGACTGCACAGCCATCAAACACTGGGGGAATGGAGTGACCAAAACCTGGTGGAAGGCAGTCCTCAAATCCTGGAGGACTGCAGTGCTCAAATTCTGGATGGGTGGGGTTCTCAACGTTTGGGGCAATACACGTTCCATTAACTGAAGCAGGAGGCTTTACAGCTTTCATACCTTTGAGCCCTGGCAGCTTGGGTCTTTCTCCATCTGGAAGGAAAAGAGTCAGTTGAGTAGAAATCTCTTTAATGCCACTGACTAGACAAGATTATGATACAGACACAAGAGAAACACAGGAGTTAGCAAAGGCTGGCCAAAGAATATGTGCAGAGCGGTCAAAGAATATGTGTGGAGGGAGGGAAGCATGGAGGCAGAGAGGCCAGGCCAGCCCCTCAAAGAGCTCGAGGCCGCTGACCAGCTACCAGCAGACACTGGGGCTCCCCGAGCCAAATCTCACAGCGCACACACCCTCGTCACTTGCGCACAGGGCTGGTTTACCCATTTCAACAGGTATGTGGAAATGGGGGAGGTGAGAGACTCCTGGGTGAGCGCTTGCCTGCAGAACAGCACCAATGGGCGCGAGCACTCGCAGCAACTCCTCTCTTTGTATCGGCTGCTCCTTCCTGCCTCTTGCTCACACAAAGTAGGAGCGGGCGCCTGTGGTTACAGCAGGGCTCAGGCGCAGCATGCAGCCTGCTGTGCCCAGCCTGCCCGCGGACCCCACACCCACAGGACTTCCCTCAGCCCCCACTGCCCACATGGGCAGGCAGCTGGCTCTGCTCACAGCTCCCGAGCTCAGGCCTTTCCCACAGCCCCCAGGGAAAGATGTGGGTGTAAGTGCAAAGGACATGGGGGCACCCACAAAAACAGCCTGAGCAGCCCCTCGCAGGAAGGGGCACAACAGGGGACTCTCCTACATGGAGAGCCAAGCACTTTGAGGCACCAGGGCTTCACTGCCCACTCTTTCTCCGCCATGCTCAGCTGGTGGGAGCAGGCCTTATGGCTAACAGCTCACTCCTGCCTGCACTGGCATCTGCTAGTAATTCTGGGTAGAGCCACCCAAACATTTTGGATAGGGCTGACTGCAGCTCTGCATGCCAAGAGGTAGAAAAGGGCCTGGACTTTAGCTGCACTGGCACTGCAGTCCCTGACCACAGCACGGGGGAGCACTGGCCAAACATGCTGCCCTAAGCACAGGCCAGGTGCTAAGCACAATGGCGCTGCGTGGCCTGTAGCACTTGCCCTTCCCCAACCTCAACCTTGCTTCTAATCCATTTGGATTAGAATTCAATAGGAAATTCTGTTAAAGCTCATTTGATATTTTACTCTAGTTCAGTTTTTGCTTTGTTTGCTTGCTTTTGCTTCTGATTACCTTGGAATTTGGAGTCAGAAAATATGTCACTTGGTCAGCTGTTGCTGGGTTAGCCTCTTTGTTGCTTCTCAGCAAATCTTTACTCCTTTGCACAATGGAGTTTGTACCATCTAGTCCCTGCTCACTAGGATTTTCATCGTTTTCTGAAAGGAGAAAACAAACATTTAATTGAAAACAAACTCAGAGCATGGGCAACAACAAAGAGGGAGTTCAGATGTCCGTTCCTGGGATGATTTCTGACTGCCTTCCTTTAAACACTCTTCTGAAGCTACTTCTGGGACAGGAATGGAGGTTTTCACAGTATAAGAAAGAAAAACACTAAAAAGCACTAGCTCAAGGTTCAGGCAGCCAAAATGGCTTTGGCAAACACGCCAGCACAGACAGTTGGTGACCAGTGCCTACAGTTACAGCATTTTCACCTGAAAATCATTACAACTCCCTCTGCAAAGTGTTCCCATAGTAGTTCAACATGTTTTTCTCAGACGTTGGTTGATGAATCCAGTGCTGGCAGGAAAGTAACCAGTCTGGGGACTCACATGAGGGTAGGGGCCAGCTACAGGATGCTCCATAAGTAATTATGGGGATCTGGGCTGAGTAACATCCTCCATGAAGAAATACCTTGTTTAAATCAGAAAGCAAACAGAAATGTCTATGTTTCACAGCTGAAGCCAAGTTTCTAAAATTATTAGATTAGTATATTTAACTGAAAACTCAGAAAAAATGCAAATTGAAACCTAAGTCTCTGCCTCTCAAGTAGAACATCTTGAGTTTCACTTCACTTTACCCACTACCTCCATCACTTCATATAACTACAAAACACAGCAGGAAAGGAGCCCAAGAAGATACATCTATTCCCTGAGCCACCCAGTTCACACGCGATACCTCTAGTGTTGCAGTGCTCAGCACTCAAATGCAGGAATCACTTCTGTCCACAAGAGAAGCCACTGGACTCCTCACACACCCACCTTAGGGGTGACAGCAGGGTCTGCTCCCTTTGCTCCCTGCAGATCACATCTTTGTGTCGAGGGGACAGGGCCTCCAGGCTGATGAGCTACATGTGCCAAACACCATGCAACAGCCTGGCTCTGAGCTAGGGTGGAAACTCCTCCTACCAAGCTGGAGGAACTGTACAAGGATCACAGGGGGAAAGAGAGCATGGGGGAGGACAGATGGAAGGATCACTGCAGTTAACACAGGAGAGATACTGTCTGCGCTGCGCAGTCTGAACAGCCCCCTCTGCCCAGAAAGCGTGATGCTTAACAACTGTGCAGGGCAGTTGGAAGAAGGGAAAGCACCAGCCATCGAGTAGCTAACAGGAGCCGTAAGTCTCTGCACACAGCTGAAGAGGACACGGCCCACTGGGCTGGGGTAGGAAGGACCCGAGACTGCAGAAAACTCATTATCTCGATAGTCCTAGTCCAGTGCACATGTGACTACCCTGGTATTAATGCTGTCAGCTGCTCTGAGTACTTTGAGTAATTTGGATCTTTCAAATTTCAGGTATTTCTGTGCTAGAAAAAGATCCCCTTGATTACAATACTCAGTTTAAACAAGACAATCGGGCCTCACTAAACCACACTCAGACAAATCACACCCTTGGCTCCCTCTCTGTGACTGATAGGAAGCCACACAATGATGGATACTCACATGAACAAGGACTAGTTTTATCCCTTTCTTCACATTCCTCAGGATTGTCTCTCTCATCTGTAAGGCTCAAACTTGTCGAATGCTTGGTACAGTGATCCAAACTTAAGCCAAGGCAAGTAAAAAAGAGACAAATACACTTGAAACATTTGCAGGAAGAGGTGGAAGAATTCATACCCACCATATCACCCAATTCCCTATAGCTCACCGCTTACTAGAGGAAAGTAAGGCTCAGGAGCACATAACTAAAGATAACAGCTCTGCTTAAGTGCGTCTTACCGCTCTGAACCATGGAGAATATTCTACCCACTGATCATCTCGTATTTTTCATGCACACCCCCCCCAAGAATGCACCCTCCCCCCAATTCTCTTTTCTCTCTGACTTTTCCTGCGCCCAGTCCTCTCTTCTGTTTAGCTTAAAGCCTTTCAAATCACTATCCACGCCTTCCTACCAAACTACCTTTTGTCTGCATTAACTGACATGTGCTGGACCAACTTTGCATTTGAACTGCAAAGTGCCCCCAGGCAATAACAGCTTCTTGTTAAAGAAGGCCACCATCTTCCATCCTCTGGGCCGCACAGACACACTCTCTCCTCACCTTATGCATTGCTGCAGGGACCTGTGATTCTCATTCCCATCTTGCCCCCATTGGGGTGTGAGCTACTTAAAAGTGGCAAACCAGAAGATCTTCAATTTGTATTAAAATCTCACACAGGCCTTGGAGCTAACAGGGAGCTCCTAAGCAGCAGCACAGCTTCGTGCACACTGTGCAACACTGTCATGGTTGAGCCCAGTTAACAAATGCTCACCCACACAGCTCCAACAGTGACATGGTGTCTGGGCTCGGGGAGGTCACATCACATTCAGGCCAGGGTCACCAACGCAGGAATAAACATGGGTATCCCACCACTGCCAGCACTCACCAACAGCTGTGCTCCCAAAAGTGACTGAACCCAGAAGAGCCTCACAAGGCAGAGATAGGAGGCCCCGTTTTACCAGCCAACGTCCCACCTCCAAATGACAAAACCACCTCTCAGCAGACCATGAAAACAACCAGGCTGCTGGGCCCTCCTAAAGCTTTGCCACACAGGACCAGCACTGGACCTTGGCAGCAGGCAGGACTAAAAGTCCTTCCATCGATGTGGAAAAGCCTCAGGCAGGAGGTCTCTGCAGAGCCATGTGCCGTCACCAGCACTGACAGCAGCATAAAGCTGCAGCCTGCTAGTCTTAACCTAACTCATAGTAGAAACTGGACTGTCAGATATTCCCCGAAATGCAGGGAACTGGATCTACACATGAATGGCTATTTAAGTAGGGTGTCTGTATTCTGAAAGTGTTGAATAGAGTATCTTACCTGACCTGCCTTTGTGCTTCTGATAATGCTGTATCAGTGCAACCAAGACAGTAATAGTTACAACTCCTAGTAATACTATGAGAATATAGAACAGTACACAAACAGGATTTCTTCTGAATGTCTCCTTTTGCTCTACTAGGAAAATTCAGTTGTAAAAAACACTTATTGTACCTTCATCCAGCTGTACTATGTTAGCTTGATTGATCTTAATTATTTTTGTAACATCCTGTAAGTACATTATTGTCAGAAAGCTGACTTCTAAAATTCAAGGTTACCTTTTTATTTTCTCTAAGGATTTTACAACCAAAGGGCCTCTTTTCACAAAGCAGATATGGGAGCCTGTAACCCATGACATTGAGACAGACCTCAGCCAACAGCTTCGCTCACTGGCTGTTCTGTCTGCCTCACACCACCAACTGAGAAATCTGTAAGATGTTTTAAGAATAGCTATTGAGATATATTCACACACTGCCGTGATACTCAGATACACTTGTCAGTCTTTCTGTATCACTCTGGTTGGGTTTCTGTATCACAGAAAAATCCAAACAGTACATCAGCCTTATGTTCCAGGGAAGCACGTGCAGCACTGAAGCAGCACTCGTGCCATTTCATTGGGAAGCTAAGATGTCACTGCCCAGAGCTGTGCTGGCCCATGAACACAAGAGTCTGTTGGCATTAAATGAAGGAGACAAGGCAAGCAGGAAATGTGATTTTTTTTTTTTTTACAGTAATTGTTTTTCTCTCTCAAATGTGTCCCTTGCCCAATAAGAAGGCTAATTTTAGCCCAAAAAATTGTATCAATGTAATTACACTAGTTAGACCTCTTACACTGTGAAATTTAGAACAAAGCTAGAATTGTAGGCAGCATTTAATTAAAAGTTTCCCAGTTTCCCCACCATGGTAACTCTTGCAGATGTGAAAGTGGATCTTTTCCCAATTTGGGGGATAGTCAAACTCAAATCCGCCAGAAACAACTTCTGATACATCCAAACCAGCAATCATCTCAACAAAGGATATGGCATTTACTGGCTAAAAAACCCCTTATTTTTCTATCACAGCTCATAGTATTTATATTGGAGTAACAAACTAGAAACAAAATGACATTTTCTGCCAGCCTAGGTCTTTGGCTGGAGCAGTCATACTGGCAAAGAACACCCAGCTTTACCCAACAAGGCTTATTCTAGCTAGTCTTTGTTTCATCCATCTGTTAATTAGCTAACTGCTAGTGCGTTTGGGACAGTCTCTTACATAATCCATCCGGGTTTGTGTATTGAATCTGGATTAAAAAAACCCTTTGCTTAACTGAGACCCAGCATTTTTAAGTGATGCTCACCAACTTTCACATTAGCAATGCCTTCACAGACAGTTCTCCTATCTCTGACATTCACTTCTATAGAATATCTGCCACGGTCACATTCCTGAATCCTGTCTAGTCCAAGACTGTAATTAGACACAATCCCAGACCTATTAACATATTCCTCATGGTACCAAAACCCAGAACCATTTGTCCAAGCAATTTCTGTGCTTTCTTTTTTCTAGACTACCTGGAAGAAGTGTTTCAGCTTTGTCTCTGTTAGATTCAAGAACACGGATCCATCAATAAGTTCTGTGATATCTTTAAATGTTTCCACTCCTGAGGGGAGAAAAACATATCTGCTCATTACTGGGATGTTTTACATTCCACAGAGAGTGACCACAAGCAGGAATATTCCTTGTATCTCTTGTTAATTGAAAATGTTCTTCCTTTGCTATAGTTATTTGAAATAGTAGCCTGAAATCAATACAGAGAGATTCACTATAAGAGTGCTTTAATATCTTCACTTGTAATAAGATAGCTTTTTTCCACTTTAATAATGTTTCTTCCATTCCATGTGCTTACACAGATTTTCCTCACTACAACAAGGTGGTCCGAGGGGTGGGTAAGTCATAGGTTAATGGGACTCGACCCAGCCTTAAAACATTCATTGGTGTCATCTGCACAAGACTTGTCTAAATGGAGGGCAGCCCCTTTCACACTTTGTATCTCCATTACGGTCTCTGCTCTTACTGCTGCTCACATACGTACCTCAGGTAGTGGTAAAATACCACCCCCAGAACGTTGCAGCAGGAGCACAGAGCTTAAGGTGAGCTGCAAAACCTCTTGGGTAGGTGGGCACCACTTAGCTCACACCTCAGACCTCTGAGGTGGGTCTGCAGGGGTAAAGGGTCACTGCTACCACAGGAGCTAATCCTGTCTCTGCAAGTAAATTGCTCTATGCCAGCTTGAAATTGTGCCCCACATGCACCCTCAAACCATCCCCACTCCCAACCTCCTCCTAACAAGAGATATGGACGGAAAATGAAGGGCATGGTGTGTGCTAAAAAGAGCAAAGGCAACTTGAGGAAGGACACACAGATTTGGAGCTAGAGCACTCCTTCAAAAAAATGGACATGGAACTGCTCGTGCCTCTCTGTTCAGGGTTTGGTTTTACATCACACCCAAGAGCCAGGTCTTCTTGCAGACCATTGTGCTTTGGAGAAGGCTTGAAATGCAGCAGGACTTCCCAAAATTAACTTCTAAAAGACTCCTTCAGCAACACAAGAACCACGCCCAGGCACATGATTGCCCCAAGCAGTCATTCCAGACATTAACCCACACATATAGAGACCCTCTCTCACCTATGCAAACTATTACATGACACAGGAGTGACAAGGGCAGATTTAAGCCTGGACTCTTGTTACAAAGGGCAATTTGGGTTGGATTCAAACATTAGGCAAACCACAGGAGTCTGAACCCTGGTAGGACCCTCTCCCAATTCTGAGTTTTACTGGGGTTTCCTGTACTTCTGTTTTTCTCTGTGCTGGCAAGTAAACAATAAGCATGGCCTGGCCCCGGGGGAAATGGACTGCTCTTGGCTCACCATCTTGTTGGAATTCAGAAGCCAGAAACCTTCCGAACACAGGCCTTGGAAAAGGAAACCTGCCAGAGTAACATACACCATTTAAGTGTTGTTTTCAGGATTTGCCATACAAATGAATGCATCTCCTTGCTCTGCCACCAGCCAAACTACACTTCTAGACTTATGTCCTACAACACAACTACACTCAGAGAATGGAAGGGAAGAAAGGTGGGAAAGTTTCTCTGGATATTTCATCCCTCTACAAAATACACCATTTGTGGGAAGACCCCAAAGACAAAACAAAGCATGAAAACAGTGCAAGAGCACCTACTGAAAATACATCATCACACATGCATACCACATCCAGACTTACTGTTCAGTTCCAGATTAAAAGTTTCCTGATGCAAATGCCCACCTGATCAAATACTTCTGCCACATACTCTCCCTCATTCCCCCATTGCGTGGGGCAACGGCTCAAGCTGCCACTGGGGAACACGTGGGCTCTTTTGCAGTAGATCACAGGGGGATTTGCTGCCTGTCTTACCTTGGCCACTCGCTGGTTGTCTGTCTTCCAGACGACATGGATGTACCCAGCTGATTGCAGGCAGTTCCGGTCAGAAGTCACACAGTCACCTACAAGCCCTCTGACAAGGTGCCCTGTATAAAGAGAGCACATGCATATTTACTTAACGGATGTACAGGACATCATATGTATTTGCTTTTTGAAATCTCTTACTACCTTGGAAGCATTTCCACACAGGCTTACAAATTATCTACCAGGAACCTGCATGCAGCCAGAGCTTGCTTTTAAGCAGAAGGCAGGTAACAAATTAAGTCCCTGAACAGTTCCCTGAGAACCATAAGAAGGTCCATTTCCTTGTAATGCTGAGGAAGCATTTTACTTGGATTTGATTTAGGAATGGAGAATCTTACTGGAAGGTCCCAAGACGTATCAAGAATGTATTTTGAATCAGCATCCATCATATATATTAATGCCAAGGGACACATCTAAAATATTGTCTTTGATACTCTCCAAAACCCAAATAGTAAGTTTCCCTACAAAACTGGATCCTGACATTTGCAATAGCTGCTATGTCAGAAGTGGAAACGAACCCTATGCTTTTTGTGATAAGCTGAATTTGGCATGTCTGAGTTATAAAATTACTGTAGTCTCAAGCTCTGAATGAAAATAATTCTCATGCAAATGACAATTGATTGCTTCTAAAAAGCTAACTGCTTCTGGGCAAAGATTGTTTTGCCTTGACAAGCAAAGATTCTGCCCTACATTGAAGCCACCTGCCATAACATAGTTCAGTAGCCTAGCTATTTCAAAATAAGATAGGACGCATCTCAAACAGCCTAAAAAACCTCCTGTTTGTCTGTCTACCCATCCAATGGAAAAGAAGGAGGAAAAATTCTCTGATTCCTACCTCCAGGAAACAGAGGAAAGGCATTAACTAAAAGGCACAAAAACCAAGTTGCCTCAAACAGCAGTGTCATCAGAACCCATTTTCTATTCCGTGTTCTTGTATTGCTCTGGCTCAAGTCAGAGACGGCAAGTTCAAGTCACTGAAGCACAAAAGATGAAATTGCCTTCAACATTCAGGGCTATCGGGAGGGCAAGGCAGCTTTGCTGGGTACTGACAATATCAAGGGAGCAACGTGAGGAGGAAATTCATTCTCATCCTCTACTGCTGACTGTGAAATGCAGAAACTAGAGTGAAAGGCAACAGGGAAGACAGGGGGTTATTGGGAAGAGAGAGCAAGTATTTATTTTTGTGGGCCCTCTGGCAGCCCTGCAACCACAAGCAGAGGGTGGTGATGAGAGTGAGGAAAGCAGGAAGGCAGAACAATGCATAACTCTGATCTTCTGTGCCATGGTACCCCTGAAGAACTGTAACGTCTCAAGTGCCAGGATGCTCAGAATAGGGAAGAGAGTCCTAATCAGTAGTTTGTAGGCCCCTAAATCTCCACATTATTCCACTGTGGGTCAGACTTCATGAAGGCTAAGGCAGCTTTCAGTAAAACTCACTGGACTCGGTTGACCTCCATAGTTATGTTAACACATTTCAAAATAAAGATCTAATTTTTCTAGCTGTTAAATTCAAGCACTGGATAAAGAGACAGAAAAACTGTTTGAAACAGAGTCTAAAATTAGCACCCACAATAAGAACTGAGCACACTTCAGAACTTAAATGGTTGGGTTTAAAAGTCAAACTGTAACATCTTGTTTTTAGACTTGTAGCACAAGTATAGAAGCTAATTGCAAGTACAACAAACGTTTAATCAAAAATATAACAACAGATTATCACATGAACTCAAAAACAAAGGCAGAAGCTGCCAACCGTGAATACATAATCTATACATTGTAACATAAACAAGTGTCTGATCCAGGCAGCCTAACACAGAAAGACAAGAACTTTAAAGTGAGAATTATACCCACCATGCAACGCAGCTGAATTTTTTTTTGGTAGAGACAATGCTGAGAGCTGTTGCACACCATGGCCATGTACCATCCTGCATCCTCTTTCCCAACCACACGGAGCCCCAACATCCCATTAGAAAAGACACAAATGCGCTGGTGTTGCCATGCGTCCAGCGCTATAAGGCTGTATTTTCCTTGTGCCAGCTGATCCGAAAAGGCCGCTCCAATTGGGGATAGTCAAGATCAAAAATAACATAGTTGCACACTCTCCCATCTATGGTCGTCACATCACTGTGAGCTGAAAACTCAGGAAAAAAGTCATTACCTAACAGTTCAACATAATTACAGCCATCAGGCTGAAACTCTGGCGATGACATGGGTTTGAGAACATCACCTGGGAGCTGGGATTTAAGAGTGAAAAATTGGGATTCACTTCCAAATCCAGCTACTGAAATGTATGATCTCAAACTAATCACTAACCCTGGCTTGTCCAAGTGCCATAGTTTATGCGCAGATGGTTTTGTACTGGTCTTCCTTCTTAGCAGTTTCATAAAGCTTAAGTAAGAAATTTCTTTAAACTCCTGTAAGATATTTTTGATTAAATAAAGCTACAAATGGCATAACCTGATGCATGTTGAAAAGTATTCCTGACAGCTAATGATTCAGCCATTTTTATTCTTTGTAAATATGAAGATACAACTCATACTCAACTAATAATATCTAATAAGGCAACTCTGACAAATTGTATTTGTTTTATTAGTATTATCTTGCTAGAGTTTACTACAGCACTCCTTCAAACATTAAATCTTTAAGAGGAAGCTGTAAGCTTAATTAATATTCTATTTTTAATTGCTTGGCTTTTTCATATTCCAAATATACTGACGTAATTCCATTAGCTGAGATCTTTTATTTCCCAATGGAATTAATTTCAAGCAGAAGCTACTTAGAACAGCAAGTGCAGCTGTCAGCTTACAGCAGCAAGCTAAAACACTTTGGGAACATAATTTTGTTTCAACCCAACACTCAAATGTTGTCCTGATCCTACATCTAATAAAACCAGCAGCATAAACCTCTAAGAACACATCCACACCAAATCAGAGTTTCCATCCCAGTGTAGCATAAAAGCATGCTGCTACTAGGGAATTATTAAGAATTAAATAAATTTTTTACCTTCAAGAATAACAAGTGCACACTATGCAGCCTGGAGGGTGAAAATAGGTAACGAATCAGAAGTGACCTTTTCTTTGCTATTACGTATACACTTCTTTATGCGCTTGTTCACCAGGAAACCTTTAAATCCCGCTAGCTTAGATCCCTAGTGAATGACATGCCTTGAAAGAAGAAGGTGAGGAGAAATATAGGAAGTATTCTTGCATGCTAATCATTTCCTTACCAAACCTGAACAGAGACTTCTCAGATAGAAAAGCTATTTTGTTTAAAAAAAAAAATCCTGTGGTTTCAACCACTGTCAGAACAGTATCAACTATGAACTTGTGGGTAAGCTTCCCTTTTTTCCACACCACAAGTGTGAATGTGGAGGTTAGCACTATCAGATGACTTTTCACAGCAAAAAGAAATCCAGGGGAAAGGTGTAGCTGCAGGTCATCAAAGGAAGATTTGTTGCTGCAGGTGGACTTGCACGTCTGTACAACTGCTCTCTGAAAAAATACTCCAACGCTGCAAAAGCTTAGTTGTGTTTGGTAAGGTGCATAGCTTTGTCATCAAAAGTGTGAGGATGTCTGCAACAGAGAATTATATTAGTTACCTGCAGTATCGGAGCTTTCCCCGAGGAAACAAAATTTATGTAAAATAGTGCAACACCACACAGCAACCCAAAGCAGTGTCGTGCATCCTGCTCAGCTTCCAGTTTTGCCCAAGTGTGTAGGTGACTAACCAAATGAAGACACAGGAGGCAGCGCAAAGCACTTCTTGATATGCCAGAGGAGCATATGTGAAGAAGCCAAACTCCTGCGAGTCTCTAGAAAAGTCCGTGGTTCCAACACATCTCTGCTAGCTGAGTGGTCACCTCAGAAAGTAAGTTTATTTCTGGAGTTTACAGAATCTAATTTCCCAGCCTGTAAGTTAGAGTGAAGTTTCCCTGCACTGTACATGCGCCACACCAAGGCTGCAACTTGAGCAGCAGATTATTGATTGAACCTGTCTTTGCTGTCTCACGGTTTTCCCCAAATCACTGCCTCTACTTCAACAAGGAACAAGGAAAACTGCACATAGGGCAGAGCTGACACTCAGGATGAGCGAGAAAATGGACAGAACTTCTGGGGAGGAGAGCAGGTTGCCTCCTTCTGCTTGTCAAGCAACACCATGGACCCAAACTTAGCAAGTACAGGGTCATAGAAGAGCATACATCCAAGAGCCTTAAAATGAAACGAATGTCAGCTGACTCACACTGACTATCCAAAATAACTGCTTGCTGTGGTTTGCACTCATATAGAAATGAGAGAGATCTCAAAGGCGACTGTCTGAAAGACCTCAGCCTGACTAAAAACATATGCTGCCATACAATCAACAAGTCAAGCACTTCTCGTGTGCAAACTTTGCCAGAGATACTTCATAACCTTCGTTGCTACCTTCACTGGATATGTGTTTGACCACAAAATACAGCTTTGTGGGTCATCTTTACTGCCTTGTTTCAGCAAATACGGAGACTGTGAAAACCATAGCACTCTGAAAACAAACAACCTATGATTACGCATTCAAAAGAAAAGGGAGGAAAAACAGCAAACTAGCTTCTTTCAACACAAAAGCATTCAAATTAATAGCAAGAAACAAGCACGAAAAGCCAGGAAACACAAGTAGTCTAAACCATGCACAGTCCTACAACAACTCAAGAGCTCTAAATGAATAGGGCGATTTAATGAAGCCAGATGAATAGCCGGATGTCTGTCAGTGCCATCAGCAGCAAACATGATTCAGCTTCAAAAGATCTCTGAAGGAGAGCAGCTACACCAATAATCAACATCTTTTGCCGTAACAAAGATGGACAGCGCACTGCCTGAGATGCGCCCTCCCCGGTATCAATCCTTGCATGGTAGTCTACATCTAGACTAATTAAATGAGCTCCACAAGCAGTTCAGGTCCCCAAAGGCATCCATTCGACCTACTGCAGATTTACCAGTGATGGCACAGGTCCTCCTCCTTCCTGCCACGCTAAACTGGTGATGTTCCTTGTTATATGGTAAATGGCAGCATGTTTATTAGGTAGTCAGTGAGTCTTTACACAGCCCAAAACAGCAGCAAGACTTGCTGAATAGTAGTAGTCTGCATTTTAGCTATAGCTTTATCCTGGGTTCAAAGTGGAAAGATGTTGACTTGCACCATTAGTCACACTGGTCTTGTTAACATCAGTGTGCCCTTCATAATTCTCATGCTATGATGAAGACATGTACGTGTGCAGGTGTACATGTGTCTATGCGCATATTTATGTGCAGCTCTATTTGAGCTTTTTGTTTTAAGCTTCATCTTGCTTGTTTGACCCTCAGGCAATCATTGTAATCAGAGAAGGCTCACAAGAAAGCCAGCTGAGTGATTCCAGCCTCCCTTTGATAGGCTTGCCACAGAAAACCTTCACGGAGTGCTAGCCTCCAGTATTCTCATAATTTCCTGAACAGTTTAAAAAGTCTCCTTTGATAATCATTTCTTCTCAGCACCCACAGACCACTGAAGCCCAAATAATTTGCATATACCACTACCTTTGGGCAGATAAGGCATGTGCATGCAATTTCAGGTACGCAGTTTCACTTAGAACTTGTCAGCCGATCGGTTCCAATTGAAATGAAGCTGCAATGGGACCCGAGGCTGCTATCTTTTACTTTGCATAACACAATTACCCTGATGAGGGCGACAAAATACATATTTAAACAAATAACCACGTTAACATAGCTCAGTTCCTGGATCAACCACCACCTAAAATGAAGTTAATTCAACACCGGGCTGCCTGAGGGAAGAAATGGGGAAAGGCTGCCCCCTTCAGTACAGAAACATCTTATTCCCCAGATACTGTAGAGCAAAATCTAGCTTTCTTAGCACACCTTGGGACATTTATCTAATTGAAAAAAATTAACCAAGCAGAGTCAGTTAAAGCTGCACAAACAACGAGTTGCGAGTTCTCTCTAGTGAAAAACAAGCTTTCAAGTATAGATAATAAGCACTTCATTTGTGGTTCTCCTTCCAATTCTCCCACAATTGTACAAGACTTTTCACTCCACCCATTCTGGTAGGCTTCCCAATGCCATTAACTGCCTGATGTCCCTCCATACACAGGACTATATCAGCATGATCTTGCCACTTCCCAAAAAACTACTAGAAAAATGAATGCATACCTGTCACTTCCTCTTGCCTAACTTCTGCTGCTCAGTATGCTCTTTTTGCATATTTTCTAAATACCTAATCAATGCCCTGACACAGACTCTACATCCCCAATGAAACTGGTCTCCCAGTTCACTCTGTTTGACACAAACATAGAAGAATGAGAGCACCAACTCACAAGTCACCAAGTACAATGTTGAAATATGTCTGGGTATTAAGAATACACTAGTAGACAACTGCAAGCTTCAGCAACGCCAGACTCAAAACACTATTGCAGGGCATGATCTATGACCTTTGCCTTTTTCTTAAGTGTTTCATCCATGACACTTAAGCAAGCCTTTTTTCTTCCCACAGACAGAAGTGTCAATTAAGTAAGAGAGAGTGCATTATACTTTGAGCAGTCTGAAGCACCTCACTAAGATGTGAGGAACAAACTACAGTGCTTTACTGCAAAAATTCCATATTTTCAAGGTGCTTTCCCCTATATATGTTGAGTTCTTCCTCTAGACCACTAAGATTACATTTTCAGCTTAAACTGAGAAATCAGCAGGTAGTATTGTTTGCAGATATAGAAAACTCAAGAGAGTGAGAGTACGATGTTTATTAGAATATCACGTTCAGACATTTGCAAGTAAAACACTGTGAAAAAAACCTGTAAAACTGATGTAAATGATAACATAAGTTACACTCCTGAGATAAGTGGATCAGAGTATCGCAGCTGCAACCATGTGAATGCAAAGTTGCAGATACAACCTGTAGGTAAAGCCACAGATAAGCTTCACTTGGAAGGGTCTCGCAGAGGAATCATCACTCCAAGCTTGCCTTTCTTATAGGCAGGCCCTTAGGTGGATATTTAGCGTGACTCAGCACAGCAGTCCTTCTTCAGCGACCGTGGAAACAAACACCATTTGGCAATGGAAACGGGCAGCGTCGGCCAAAAGGAAAGCTAGAGTTCACGGCTTACATTTTGCCTTTCCCATCAGTGCCACACAGATGCAAGAGATACTTTGCCCTCTCCCTTGTTCCTTCTCCAAGCCTCATACACGCAGCGACCCACACGCCCCCTACAGCCACGCTCCCTCGGCCGGCAGTCTCTTCCCAGGCCCTCTCCGCCCCTCTGAACTGCTTCTCCCCTGCATCGCCCCCTTTCCTTCCGAATCTTTTCCGCCCTTCTCCACGCCGGCTCCTGCCGGGCCAC
>NW_009206004.1:419-1660 GCF_000690835.1 Fulmarus glacialis | reverse complement strand
CTGCCCAGATCCCAGCAAACCAGCCCCCATCATCTCCAGTGATCAGCACAATAGCACCTGGACATGCACAGCACCCACAGCGCTCAGCATCCAACTCCCCCAGTGCCCAGAAACCAGCATACCCAAACCCAGCATCCAGTACCCCCAACAACCAGCACCCCACGTCCCTTGTACCCAGCACCCCGCATCCATACGTGCTAGCACCCCGACATCCTCAGCACAGCTAGGACCCAGCACTCAGAACGCCAGCGCATTGTGCTGTCCTGCTTCCATCTGGGACAGAGTTAACTTTCTTCCCAGCAGCTTGGGGGGTGTGTGCTGTCCTTTGGGTTTGGTGGGAGAGGAGCGTTGATGGCCCCTTGAATTGGTTGTTGCTGGGCGGTGTTTGCACCAAGGATAAGTTTGTTTGCTCTTTTTGGCATCCCATGCCCTGCCATGTGCAGGGGAATCTCGGGGGGGCGGGGAACAGCAGAGGGGAGCATAGCCGGGGTGGTTGACCCAGCTGGCCAATGGGGTATTTAATACCATGGGGTATTCTATACCACTCTATACCATAGCATGCTCAGCATAAATAAACAGATGGGGCTCTCCCACCATTCGTGTCATGCAGTCGGCGGTCGCTGAGCAGTTGCATTGGGCATCGCCTGCTTTGTATATTCTGTTATTGTTGTTGTTCTCACTGTTACTATTGCTGTTCTATTTTGTTTTATTTCAATTATTAAACTGTTTTTGTCTCAACCCGGGAGTTTTCTTGCTTGTGCCTTCCCAATTCTCTCCCCCATCCCACGGGGTGGGGGGGAAGTGAGGGAGCAGCTGCATGGGGTTTATTTCCTGGCTGAGGTTAAACCATGACATGCACATCATACCCTCCACCCAGCACCCCCATGGCCCAGCACCCCCATGGCCCAGCACTGATTCCCGGACATGTGCCCAACCCAGCACAACCACCGCCAACACACAGCTCCTGGACATACCCAGCAGCCTTGGAGCCCAGCACACAGCACCCAGGATCCCCACCACCAGGACATGACAACAAGCCGGTTCCCGCAGTTCCCACCACCCAGCAAACCCACCACTCAGTAACTGAACATGCCGAGCACCAAGCACCACCAATGTGTAGCAAGGGGTGCTAGGTGTGGTGGATACGGCACACTTGGGGTGCTGATGGTGGCTGGGTGCTGGGCAGCTGAGAAGGGTCTATTAAGGGAAGGTGAGAGCCACCAACATCTTTCAGTCCTGCT
>NW_009206004.1:0-220 GCF_000690835.1 Fulmarus glacialis | reverse complement strand
TAAGGGAGTGGGCCGAGATGATCGGGACCGAGAAGGGGCGACTCCGCTGTTGGAGCCCCATGTGGTGGACAGTGTTATCTGACGCAGAAGGGTCTCGTTATCTACGCAGAACCTCAACCTATCCCTTAACCTCATCAGAGCCAAGGGCCAAAGCGGCCACCCTTCGCATGGGGCTCCAGCCCATCAGTTATCAACACCGAAGGCTTATATTGACCCTCAC
>NW_009206003.1:61754-96770 GCF_000690835.1 Fulmarus glacialis | reverse complement strand
CGCCCTCCCCGCGGCGCGCGCCCCAGGCGGTCTTGGGGCGCTGTGCTCGCACCCCCGCTGGGCTCACGGGGCTTTGCTTTAGGCTTCCGCCACAGAAATGGCATGTCATGGGGGAATAATCTCCTGCGGTTAATTCCAGCTTAAAGGTAACTTCTCTTTTTTTCAATTTTTGTAACTTTAAAAATATTTTTTAACCTTTTTTTTTTTTTTTTTTTTTTTAAAATGGGTAGCTTGGCGCAGCACCTAGGGCAGCGTATATGGTCGACTGTTCAACTTGGTGCTGCCCCTCTCCCTGCGCCCTGGTGCAGAGACTCGGTGGCCCCGAGGTCTGCCTCATGCCAAGTGGGCCCTGTTCCGCTTTTCACGCTCACGGTGTCAATGCCCATGGAAAAGCCAAGTGGTGGCTGGCATGGGTAGGCTCCTACCTAGAGGCTACGCCATGTCACTTGCGCTACCAATTACAGCAGAGGCAAAAATGACTGCATTCAGTAACACACCTTTTTGTGTGAAATGGGTTTGGTTTATACTGGTGCTTGGGCACTGAGAGTGTTACCTGCTAACGTAGCTGAAATGCTCAAGAGGCCAGCTCTCCAAGTACGAGAAATAAGGACCTGGATGATACTTGCCAATTTGACATCTATCCAAGTTACGAAGCACCACTGAAACACAAGACTGGAGTGCCCTTCAGGAAGTCATCTACGTCACCCAGCTTTTAGGCAGGATCTGTGCTTAAACTCTCCTGACAGATGAATTTCTAGCTTAAAACCCTCGAATAAGAAGGATACCATGACCCCCTGAGTAGCTGAGTCTATGATTTAATTATACGTACTGTTAGAAAGGTCTTCCCCCTAATGTTTAACTAAATCCTCTTTACTGAAAGTTACATTCAAGGTAGTACATGAACAAAGGGTCACGTAGTCTTTCCTTGTTTAAAAACCCAACCTTTTACATCTTGGAAACCTATTATCATCTCTCATCACTTCTCTCTTTCTCTGACTAAACAAACAATTGTTTTAACCTTTCCTTTTCATTAATGTTTTCCAAACTCTTTCAGTGTTACTGCCCCTTTCTGTATTCCCTCTAATTTATCTACATGTTTCATAGTTTGCTGCACCAAAGTGGATGCAGGTACCACATAGTTGCCAGCATGACATGTAGTGATTATATCTACCCTGAATGCCTGCAGCATGCACTTATGAAATCGTTGGGAGTTTTTCTACGTTTATTACAGTACAGGTTTTTTTCAGGCTGGCATCCTTACAGCAACATTTTATATTGGAGGAAAAAATAGCTGAGCTTTTATCCCTAGATAAAACCTCTTCTTCAATCACCTTATTTCAAGTAACTACCTAATAAAATTAAAGTGAATCTATATCCCTCATGTGCCTTAAAGTGTTGCTTAGGGCTTGAACGAGGCTATCTCTGTCCAATTAGTCTCTAGCACATTAAAAAGGAAATCCTGAATATTTTTTCCTTCTGCATTGATATAAGTGTCAACAAGATTTTTCATAGCAAAGGTTATAATAACATGTACCTTTTATGTGCCACTTTCTCTAGAATTTGCTTCTCTTGTAAGCAATATGAGCCTCAGGTCTCAGTGGGTATGCTCTAGGTTGTCCTAGTCCCCCACTGTCCAGGCTGAGCATTAAAAACGCTGCTTACAAATCCTTCAGTCGATATGATTGATTGTGGGTCTTAGTGAAACAGAAGCATCTGTATGCTGTGAGGGGAAGTAAATTCCCTCACTCAGGGTCAGTGGATGTCAAGTTGGCATATCTTCCTTGGAGGTCTACCTACCTCTTTTGGGACAGAACAACCAGTCTGTGTAAATCTGTTATGCACCGGTGCTGAGAAGGGGAGCCTGACAGCTATAAATGATAATCTGTCACTTCTCCGTTCCTCCTGCTCTTAGCTGCCCTGCACTGGTCGCTCTCTGTGGGAAGGCGGACCTTATTTGCTAGCTACTCCCTTCAGCTCAGGCAGAGCCCCTTGATCCCTGGAGAGCTCTTGAGGATGGGCAATATGGAAGGTCATCGGCAATAGACTGTTGCTGAAGCTAGAGGAGATGGAAGACAGTAAGCAGCCCAACCTACAATTCCCAGGCTGAGTTAAATGTTTCATGGGACAACTGAAAATGTGCTTTCTGGTCTTTGCCCTCAATGTAGTTAGTATTTTCCTCCCCAGTTCTGTGGCTGTGAGAGCATTACAGCAGATGCAGTACGAAGCAACATGCAAATTGGCCCTGCGTTGTCTCCACATGCACTTAAAAGATCACACAGGAACATGCACGTACACTACAACTGTGCTTCAACTATGGGTCCTCTGCTGGCATTTTATGCTGCTTTGGCCACCTCTGCTGTCTGTTCTGGTCCGCAGAGCAGGACTGCAGAATGGCAGCCACAGGCCTGAGCTAGGTCTTGCCCAAGAGGGCACAGACAGCACCTCTGATTGCTCTTTAGTTGGAGGATCAAAGATTCTTTTTGGACTGCTAGCTATTCATATACAGAATTAAGATGCTTTCCCTAAAGTACACTTGATGTGTCTATATGCATCTTTCTGGGAATTTTGTTCAGCTTGTCCTCTTGCCACATGCTAAACTCCGTGTTGATGTCTGTAGCATCCCAGCCATTTGGATGATGATTTCTTTTTCCTGTTGGCATATTGCCCTGTAACCCACCAGGCACAACACTTCATCTTTAATTTTATCTGCAGCTTAAAAATCTTCTGTGTCTGTGTAGACATTCAGAGTAGTGACACATCTGCCTGTTACATTCTCACAGCATAACCGCTTTTACCTTGCGCTTTATTCTGGGTTTTAGTAATTTATTTTAGCAAATGCAGATCCTGCAATGGGGAAATGGCTTGTTATTACCCTTGGATTTTATTCAGACATTGCAACTGGAGTTTTTTGTGCTTAATCTTGAGGAAAAAGGCTGGAACTTGACCTGTTAAGGTATCACTTCAGAGCAACAGTGCTGTGCAGGGGAAGAGCAGGGGGGAAAGAACAAAAAGAAATGGGTGCTTGATAGTTCCCAAATAGAATTATTTCCTCATAATGTCAGGCTCACTTTTTACCTGATCATGCTCCTCAACCACATGGTCTTAGTAATCAAGAGGGTTAAGAAAGATGCAAATTTTTGTGTGTGTGTGTATATATATATGCACATGTGTATAAATTTGTTATCGTAATACAAAGAAGAGGGTGCTTTCTTTTTTCCCCATTAGTCTTTGAGGTTTCTGTCATCCTCTGCAAACTTACGCAGGAATGGACACGCACAGACACAGGGTAGGTACTCCTCTGTCCCTGATACTGAGCTTCGGCAAACCTGACACTTGCTAGCATGACGTGGGCAGCCCTGCTACCAACAGGTTATGGATGTGAAACAAAGAGACAGAAAAATTTATACAGGAGAGTTGTAGAAGAGCAGAGAGCTCTCTCAAATATCAAACTAGTGTTCTGGCCACTTGTTGTCCTTTATTTTAACTGATAACATTTTTATAAGTTTTTATAAGTCAGTGTGAATGTTTTGTTCTGAAAAAGGGACCATTCACCTCTGAAAAGAATGAAAAATGATGCTCGAGGGTGGGTGGGATGCTTGGTGGGGCTGTTTTTAATGCTGCTTAGTTTTGCGTTTGTTTTTATTTTCTGCTCAATGTATGCTCCTCTGAAAATTCTCCTAGTATTCTAGCTCTGATCTTGACATGGACCTTATGGCTTTCGCATTAAATTTATTTTAAATGGCTTTGGTTTTGCAGGGTCTTAGTACCCAATTCAGATATGACAATAAATTTGACATAATTAATTTATAGCTTCAAATGCAGTTAGCGTAGTTTCCAGTTTAAAAAGATTATTTCTTTGATCTTTTTCTTTTTTTCACTTCTGAAATAATAGTAGATATACTAGTTGCTTATTGTGTACTTAACTGACTTGCTATGTGACTACCTACACAGGGCAGATATTTATATCTCAAGCTGAATGCCTTTCAGCATCATGGTTATATGGTCCTTTGGTGCTCTGCCCCTAAAGGTGAGCCCTAAGGGAATCTCATCATCTGTCAAATTTGTGTTTCAGCTTTAGGCTTAGTAGGCTTCAATTCTGCAGCCAATGCAGTCGAATATGCCGAACTTCCTTCTCTAAGCGTGAATGGTTTTTAGTGGTATTTCCAATTAGGGACACTTTGGAATTAAAATAATAGTAGTAATTGTCTCTCCTGACGCTTTTTTTTTCCCCCATTTGCCAGAATTTTTGTAGAGAAATGTTACCAGTTTGTTACCAGTTTCTAAGTGTTTTGATGTTAAATACAATAGACAACTATTTGCCTTGAATGGTTTTGCTATGTCTTTTTTTTTTTTTTTTTTAAATACTATCCCTATACAAGACCACAGACACCAGAAAGGGTAACAGCAGAGCTTTCCTACTTAGTTTTGAGCATTTGTGAAGGAAAAAAAAAAAAAAAGTATTTTTATTCTGAGGCTCTAACTTTCCAGTTAGCTCTCTAAAGCATATACTCTAAAACTCAGTTCGTTCAAATCCATGGAAATCTGCAATCCACGTTGGTCACGAGACTTTGTACAGCTATAAAGCCAAGCAATTCTAGAAAATATGGCGTCGAAATTAATGTAGCGTGAATAGAACAACAAAATCTCTTTGAATTGCTTCAGAGAAAATCCTCAACCTTAATTTACAGCTTCTTGGTGTACATAATTAGCAGCTTATAACACTTTCAAGATAATTGAATGAAACATGTGGCGTGTTTTTTTTCCCCAATGTGCAAAGGTGCAACTTTCCCCTCTGATCTGTCCAAAAGATTGTGTGAACCACATCGCAGAATAAAGGCAGTGCCTTGCACAATCTCCTAGTTCAAGATGACAATGAAAAACAGAAATATGATTTCTGCTTATTTCACTAAAGTAAGCATTTGAAATACAGTGCTGCTTAGTAAAGGAGAGGCTGAAAGATGTCTGTTGAAGAGAAATTGTTTGACTGTGTGTATGTCTATGTTCATTACCAATTTTGAGATAAAGCTGCTGGGGTTGCTGTGATGATGAATGATTGTGTGCTATAGTCATATGTGCTCAGCTTACAATTTTTGCACACAAATATGGACAGTGCATGAAATGTATCTATTGTTATTTATTTTTTAAAAGGTAATGTCTAATTAACAGATTTAATTACTTTGATGCTTCTATTGAAAGCAACAGTAAGGCTTCCAATGTATTGCCGCCTCTTTTTTTTTTTTTTTTTTTTTTTTAGTACTCATTACAATGTTTCCTGGCATTCATCAACACTTCTAAATTACTAGGAAGAATGTGATTAATCATTCACTTCCTTATGCTTCCTACCAGACATACACAAATCATTGCAGGCAAGTTGAAATAAGCCATTTGAAATTTTCAAAACATGCTGCAGCTAGTGGAAATCTGGGGTAAGCACCAGTTTAAACAATCTATCAACAGATTACAGTACAAAAAGTAACTCAGTAGCTGACTGTAACTGAGGATCTGATGACTAACAGCTGATGAGTTGTCTTTTGAGGAAGGATTTCTCTGTCAATAAAAATCCAGGGAAGGAGTTTATGGGATTAATTTTAAGTCCAGCCCAAATGCATCTCAAAGCAACTTGAGAAACCAGTGTTCAAATGTCAGAAGCCCCAAATTCTGAGCCAAACCTTGAGAACTGACAGTCCCATGTTTTCATTGGGATTTATTTGGGTTTGCTGGATTAAATCAGAATTCATATACATAAAAGTTCTGTTCAGGCTAAAAAGGAACAGTAAACCAAATAGACAAGTTCAAACTACAAAGATCAGAGTTTTCATCTTTATTCTGCAAATATGGAACATTTGGAAAGCCTTGCGTAAACTGAACTTCTGCCAAGTTTTCTGAAATAGTTACCATCTAATTTGTCTGCATTATATTTACTTGGTAAAAACGCATGTTGCTCTGTTTTTTTGGAAGTAAGAGCTTACGCATGAACCTGTAGGGACAGAAGATATCTTCTGAAACAGTTTGTAAGCAAAAGTTTAAATCGGCTCCTGTCCCTATCCACCCATGCTACTTGCATCACCACTGGAATGAAAGCACCCCCGGCAGTCAAAGAACAGCAGCCAAATGCATTTAATGTGCTGCCCCATGAGGAGGGGAGGGAACAATCTCGCCAAGAACCAAGTGAAAGTACGTAGCCTGATTTCTTCTGAAAGAATGAAATTATCCTTTTATGTCCTCGTAGGAAAGTAACAGCTTTCTCTTCTCCCTCTGCGGCCTCCTGTTCTAGAAAACTGTTCTTCAAAAGAGCATAGTGCAGCATCAGGCTTCAGCTTCCAAGATTCACACCTGTAGCTGTAGGAAATATAAGTATTTTTGAGTTATTGCTTAGATAAACAATAATAATAAAAGCCCACTAGCTTAAAAAAAAGCACCTTCGAGCATTGTCCCTTAAACATAATAATCATTGTTATTAATAGTTATCTCACCAGTTTTAACATGGTGATCAACTACCACATTTCACCCTAGATTCTGGGCTATAAGAAATCTGTGCTAAAACGAACATAAACTTGCCTCCGCAAAGGCTTCCAACTGAATGTAATCCACAAAGGGTTTCTTTTCAGTCGGATATGAGCTCCCCTCCCTTTCTCTGAAGGAGAGAAAACAAGTTCTGGAAGCCTGGTGCTGGTTTGAAACATGAATAATGTGAAGTCTCTTCAATGTTTCTGTGTTAAATGCTTTTTTTGAGCCACTGCTACTTAAATGAGGGGATATAGTTGCTGAAGACCTGTTTTCTCAGTTAATGTATGAGTCGACCTTGACACATATAGACCAACAGCCTTTTTTTTTTTTTTTGTCTGACTAGTTCCTTCTTTTCATTAATGCTTAATTATACAATGTCATTAGGTCTTGGAGGGGTAAAACCTACTGTTGTAATGAAGTAGAAGCAACGAGATGAAGGAGAGTGTCTGTCCTCACCTTGGAACTGACTGACGGGGGAAGTATTTGAGCTTGCTTCAGGCTATGCGGCTTAGACTCAGCTTGTCGACGGCATTTGGCCAAAGATGGTCTCACACCTGTGCTGTGAAGGCCAGCTGCAGAGGCTCGCCAGGGGAATGGCAGGACACGTAGGCTCCTTGTTTAGTCCTGTTATAGCCCAAGTACATTATTTTTCTTAGCCTGCACTGTTTAGAGTTAAATCTTGTTCCTTTATATACCTGGTAATAAAGGAAGTAAGTACTGCAAGAGTCCTAGAAGTAGATCCAAGTGAATCTCCATATGGGGGAATTCCAGGGAATTGGGTCCTGTGGGCTTTTAAAAAAGGAGGAGGGGAAAAAAAAAGGAATGTGATCGCCATGTTGGCCACGATTCCTGTCCATGGAGGAACAGCTATCGCGGGAGGGCTGCCTATCGGACAGAGAGAGCATGTAATATGTTTGTAGTGGCAAAGGCAAAATAAACCATGGCAAATTCCATGTTTGGCTCATTGCGATACCTCAGTCTACGTTAATTACAGAGTTTGAGGGGAAAAAAGGCAGGAATGAAAGCCTCTCTCAGAAAACCTAATTCAAAGGAAAGCAGAGTGCAATTCAGTACCTTTTCTTCTGTCTGACACTTCAGCTGCTGAAAGCACTGCACCCTTATTCACACAGACAGTACAGTCTGTGGAAGGTCCTGTTGTAAGAATAATGTGAAGCAGCCTATTGTTGGGTGCAGTTCTGTGTTAGGTACACTTCAGGGTTATAAACACTACTGAGATATTCCAGCATTACTTATTTTCAGATCACTCTGATACTGATGCATTCCCTTGCATGTTCTCTGTTTGTGACCTATTTTTGATGAGTTTCACATCTGCTTTAGCAGCTCTTTGACAACCAGAAAACAGAGCTGTTTACTGAGTTCACAGCTGCTGCTAATATTGATGCAGTTAGCCAGAAATGACTGTTTTCTTGGTTAGCTCATCCTGTTGAATGAACCTCTCCACAGGGTTTGTTATAAGTTTGTTTCAACTGGAATGCTATCAAAAGTTCCCACATCTGTGAAATTCTCATACTTCAGCCTTCCTAGAAACCCAGAAACATATGCACCCTCACTAATTCCAGTAACTTTCTTATATTTCCCATGGCTTAACTACATCAGCTTTTCACAGATAGTGAAAACATGACAGCCTGTTACAAATGGGACAAAATTCCTACTGTCATTAGTTAATACTAGTGCTACTGACAGCTTTGCACTTGAACAGAGTCTTTAAGGAAATGAGTCTTCTAGTCTAGTTTAAGGACAGCATTACCTAACATTTAATCTTGTACTGTTTTATTATGGTAACTGAATTACCTTATTTTTCACATTATTTTTTGTATACAGATGAGGTTTGAACGGGTGGGGATGTAAATTAATTGTGCAGTGATATGTGTTTCCTTGCATCACCTTCAGTGCTCTCTGGGACTGGCTTGCTCATGGTGCATCATTTCTCAGTGAGGCTGCATCCTTTAAGGCTGAATTCCTACCCACGCTGTTTGAGTGTTTGTGGGCAGTTTGGTCCTCTTGCGCTTTATTCCTCTATGGATTAGTTACTCATGGAACACTTGTTCCTACTGATCAAAGACGTTATTGGAGCCGTGTAGCTTAGGTGGAAGAAGTTGCAGCTGTGTGAAGTCCGGACATAGGTTGTGGGTTTTTTTTTTTTTGTTTTGCACTTAGGTGTTGATTAATAGCACAATATTGCAGGGAGTTTGTGTGCGCTGCTGGAGGCAAACAGAGGTCCCAGGCTACGTGAAGCAATTAGCCTGGGGATACACTTCTTCAGTTCCAGCTGTATGGGCCCATGCCTTGGAGAGTGCCCTTCGTGATTTTGAAATACTGTTTAGAGGTGTTATTGATCGTTTCCCAAGTGCTCACATTTTTAATAATTGTATTTCTTAAGCCATGTCTTGGATCTCAAAAAACCTTTAAGCCTTTCTGTATCCTTGTGGGGTGAATGTTGCAGGTTAACTGTGATCTGAATTGTAGATGTGGAAACAAAGGCACAAAGAAAGGATATAAAAGATTTGCTGGAGTCATTTCAGTGCATCAGAGACAAAATTAGGCAAAAAGATTTCTGACTCCCACCTGTGTCCTACTCTTCCAGCAATTTTCGTGCTTCATTCAATTTGGGAACTTCTGCTGTCATGGTATCTCACAGGTAGCTTTCATTTCTTAATGGTTTTAAAGATTCCCCCCTCCCCCCCCCCCCCCCCATGTTCACTTCCAGTTGTTAATAAAGCATATCTTGAATTTTCTTTGGTCCATGGTGAAGCTTGTGATGGTGACTCTAAAGTACCTTCTGATCCCTAATTGCTTATTCTTAAAGAATGACAGGAAATGTGGTGACCAGCCTTTGCTCTCATTTTGTCAGCCAACAGGAGATACCAGAACACTTGTTTGTGCTCTTCTTGGACGGACGAAGACATTTAATTGCTAATATGTTTTTCAGTTTGCATTGTTTCAGTCCAGATAACCACTGTTGTGTGTTAGCTTAAAAACATTCATTATGGCAGATAACTAAACTTGTAATACCATGCTCGTTTATACTGTGACGGCAAGGGGGAGACACTGACAAGGTGAGTCCCCATTGTAGGAAGTGCTGTTCCAAAAAACCTGTAATCTTGCCAGAATGCTTCTTAGCCAGTTTTTGGTACCTGGTTGTGCATCTAGGTTCCCCTTAATATCAGTGGAGAACAAACCTGTCTCAAACTGTATTTTTTCTACCTGTCTCAGATTCTTGTCCTGGGAAGTGAAGTCTTGTTCTTATGAGATGTCTGCTGCTTTCAGTTTGTTGTAAGGGGAGCCTGGATGAGTAGCTGATACTAAGCTTCTAAATTTGAGATGGCTAAATCTGTCCAACACAAATCCCACCTGAGTTTAAGGAAAAACATAAGTGTGGTAGAACAAATGGATTGCAAGCAGGTTGTGAGGAGTTGAAAGTGGGCAACAAAGTGCCTTAATGTTGTTGTTACACAAGTTTCAGTATTGTCTTGCCTTACTGAGAGGTACAAAGAACTAGAAATTAATCCAGTCAAGACAGCTGTTTGTAGTATGGAGGTTGTAGTATGACATGAACGCAGCTCCCTAACCGATAGATTCCTTGCCAACACATCACTGCTCCTATATCTGTGAGCCTCCTCTAATCTTTCTGCACCAAAACTTTAGGTTGCTTCCTCTCTGTGAAATCTTTCAGGCTGTAGAGATGGCAGGTATTCATCAAGACAGCTCTCACCCAGATAGGTCTGATAAACTCTTACCACCCTTCCGTATAGACAGGAAATTTTTTTTGTGGTTTCATGGGGCTTTGCTGCTGTATCATTTTCCAGCTGCACTAGACCAGTGTATCGATTGATAAGCTGACACCTGTGGACCTGTCCTGTATGTGCTAATTAAGTTCCTAGGTGGTTGCTGGAGGGGTCTGTGGAACGGTGCAGGAAGAACAAATGCTACAAATACAGCAAGCATCTCCCTCGGTGCAGAAATTAACACAGTCATAGAACGGCTGAGGTGGGAAGAGACCACTGGAAATTGTTTAGTCCGCACCCACTGCTCAAAGCCGGGGTTACTTGAGCAGGCTGCCCAGGACCTCGTCCAGCTGCGTTCTGAGTATGTGCAAGGATGGAGACTCTGCAGCCTCTCTGGGCAACTTCTGCCAGTGTCTGATCACCCTTATGGTAAAAGTTTTCTCTTATGTTTAAATGGAGTCCTGTATTTCAATTTGTGCCCGCTGCAATTGGAGAGGAAGAGGCAGCTGGATAAATGAGTGCTAGCAGAGTTGGGAGAAAGGAAACAAAGTATTAGACCACAATAAAACAGGGAATTCGGTAGCAGAAATGCCAAATTTCCATGGCACAGTACAAATCAGCAGATTCTACAGACTGGAAGAGGGGAATCCTTCCAGCCCCGACTGAGATAGATGAGGTAGTTCACACCTTTCAGAACTGCAGTTTAAGGCAGCCTGAAAAATGATGGAGAGCGAGCTATGTCAGCATATGCTCGGTGCGTGTTCTCAACTTTATCTGTACATATGAGCGCAAGAAAATTCTCTTGTTTTTCAGAGGCATGCTGGGTTTCTCCAGCACAATTCTGTGGCAATGGGCAAATTCCACAGGAAGGCTTTACAGCCTCAGAACATATAAAGTCTGGAACATGGATAAACTGGTTAGGATAAAATAGAAACCAGCAAAACCTGCTGCCAAAATCTGAAGTGAAATGAACAGAGGTTCAAAAAAAGTTCATTCAGTATGCCTGGCTCCTTGTTTCCATCATTTAGGAACAATTACATTTTTGTCACTAGCATTGTTTTTAAATGTCAATAGAAACCAGACAAGTAGATTTGTAAACCCAGCCCTGTCATATTGAATGTATTAGGTTTTCCAATAAGAGTCTCTTTTAAGTAAGGGTGAGGAAGCACTAAAAGCTCAGTAACTCTCGAGTGTGAGGAAGCTATTGAAATAGCTTGTTAGGCTTTATGACAAGCAGGCTGAAATATAATAGGCCTGGAGCTTTGTGAAGGAGCCGGCAAGCCGTGGTTGAAGAGAGGACAGTACCCGAGAGTTTGAAGGCCAGATGATTGATTTGTGCAAAGAGGATGTTGGAAGGTTCAAGGCAAAACAAACAAATGGGGCTACCCACAGGGACAGTGTTAAGCTGAGACCAAAATGCTTCCTTAGCTTGGTTTCTAAACATAAGTTTATCTAACCAAAGAAGGCATTTTCAGTTAGTGTTTCTTCCTTTCCATACTCAGGCCAAGGAACCATTTTCTGTTACCTAATTCACCACATTCGTTCTGACCCATACTTTCCTTAGCCTTTTGCCTAGTGAGACTGTGGTCTTCCTGCTCCATCCAGAACAGCGTGTGATTCTCTTCTTGCACTCCTAGATATGGTTTGTTAACTTCGTCCTACCCTGCTGGCTCTATTCTTATCTCTCTGCTTCGGTATTATGCTTAAATATGCCTCCTTCTTTGCACCTATCATTCATTTTCTGTTAGAAATCAGAAGATTTTTGGCTCTGATGTCTTCTACTAGACCAGCTTGGGTACCTGGGAGATATAAGCTAGCTTCTGCCAACACAGATCCTACTAACAAACCAAACATTTTTCCCTGTTCTTAGATCAACCACCATGGCTCAAGCAGCAAGATAAATAAATGAATAAAGGGTTGTTCCTAGCATTTATAGCTTTGAATGCAAATTTGAAGATGTGAGCTGAGTGTTACCAGGTGCAGTGGTAATTTACGTGACTTTTGCAGGCCTCCTCAAGCTATAGCTTAGAGGTATGTACCTTGTTCATGCCAGCAGGGGATTGAGAGCTCCTTTTAAAAAAGCCCTTGGTCTTCAATGGAGATGCATTGTAAAGAAAATGTAACTCTGCAGGGACAGCTTGGACTTGTATTAATCACTGCATTCAGTTACTGGGTGTAATTGTATATAATTCATAGACCTGTCAATGCAACAGAGCTGAAGTTATCTACCACTTAAAAACTAGGTTCTAGAGGCCCTGAGCATAGGTATTGTCATTAGAATATGTCAGCTCAGAAAAGAGTCCCTTGAAAAGTAGATCAGGAAGCTGTTACAGCTAAGCAGTTGTTACAGCTGTTGATGGCTAGCTAGACAATATTACATTACGCTAACTCAATTTTTCCCAAAGGATAGGAATTTTTTACGCTTATTTCCTTTTTTACAGATATGACAGATCTGGGATATGTAAAACAGAAGAGAATAGGGAAGCAGGAACACTTTAAAAAACAGTGGTTTGAAATCCTAGCTTTCTAATACCTTCTTGAATTTATATGTTCTCTCTCTTTTACATAACATAGCTGGCTGCAACAGAAACATCTTTCTTGTTAAGGTTGTAAATTACTAGTGTCCGTTACTGAACTTTCCAGATCATCCCCTATTGACATAAGATTACTTTCCCTAATCCCTGCTGCACCTTAAACACATCACCAGGTATTCACCAAAGAAAGGTTAGTCCCAACTTCCTCTGCAAGCGTATCTGAGTCACTGCAGACATTCTTCATGTAATCCTGCGGTGCCCAGGCAGTTCAGAATAGGCCAATTTATTCCAGTCCTACCAACATATTCCTAGCTGAGTCAGGGAGGACACAGAGCCTTTGTGTAACCCTGCTATCGTGCAGAAATATCACTGTCTATGAACAATACCAAATGGCAGTCAACAGATCTTCATGCAAGAAACTTAGAATAACATGGGAAAGAAGCTTTCCAGCTTGTGTGGAAACTGGTCTGATCTGCCTGCTTTATTACACCAGATAAAGCCCAGTTTGAAGAATGAAAGGAATTCCATCATTAAAAACCAAAACAAAACTAAATGGTAACATGCTCTATCCAGAATACAGGCAACCTGAGAGATACCTGCTATATAAACCTACATTCCTGCAAAGTCACATACTTTGGGGTGTAAGGATCCATCCTGCACAGCAGTGCATGGCCACACCACAAAACAGGGACAAACTCCTTTACTCTATGTTTATATATACCACATTTCTTTGGATGCTATCCTCTTACTGAGTGTGTTAGCTAGAATCTTGTTGTGCTGCTTTGTTATATGCTAACGGACCAGGTGAAAGTCCCAACTTTAGAAATCAGCATTGCTGAACTTGAAAACCGTCATCTCCTCCGATCTCATGACTCAGGAATTCATATTCTGCTACTGACCTACTGACTGACTTTCCTGTAACTGCAGTTCTGTTATGGTAAGTTGAAGAATTCTGTGAAAATCTAGAACTACATTTATCTGTTCTTTTTCACATGATATATTTCCTAGGGCTTTTGTGAGAATTGTACTGGGGGGATAATGAAGTAATTTCAGAAGAGAGTCTTATTTGCTGATGGCGTTGTAATCATCATCACAAAGTGTATATTCCTCATCTTAATATTCTGGAACAGAGGTTGCAGTCAGGGAAAACTCCTGCGTAGCTAACCTTGGCAGTATCCAATGTGTCTAGCAGATGCCAAGTGGAATGTTCTGTAATAAATAATCTCTAGCTAAATCTTTGCTAATATAGCAAGTAAAATATATGAATATGTTATTTTAGCAAATGCATGCTGTCAGAAGCTAATTCTGGTTTTCTAGGCTCTAAAAATGCAGGTGGTGCATATTAGTGCTGAAATGAATGGTTTGGGGAGGAAAGAACTTAAACTGAAAGTATACTAAATTCAGGTTACTTGGTGTAGATAGTTGGAACACTGCTATCCATGGGAAATTTTTTTTTTTTTTAAAAACGCTCAACTGCAGACATATTTCTTCCTCTTTTTACTGCCACTTGTTTGTGGGGAACATGAGGTTTTGAAAAATTGAGAAAGCAGCTTTTAGTTCTGTAGAACTTTCACTAGCTCTGTTTGGGGTATAATTTGCAGCCTTAAAGACATAGATAAAAAGAGAACGTTTCCAGGAGATAATGTGGCTTAGATTAATCAATGTTGCTGCACATGTTCAAATCAATTACTCAGAGGAAATCCAAAACTTTTTAACTGTTTATAGTACCTAAATACAGTATAAATAAAGCACTGATCTCCAAAACTTGGAAAAGTATTTATCTTAGCAGGATTAAGTGAGTTCACTTATTTTCTTTAAAGGAAACAAAACTAGTGTTCTGGCCCTTTTGTAATCTTTTTCGAGATTAAATCAGTTCTTTATAAAAAGAAAAAACATGAATGGACACAGTTAATACTAAAGATTAAAGTAACTTTCTACATTTGCTGGGCAGTGATTTGTTTATGTTTCATACTGATAAATTTGAGGTAAAATGATTTATCTGTGTCCAGTTTCTCTTTTTAGGGATATTCAACAGTAAAAAATGAATCGGAAAGGACTTAAGAAAGGCTGGAGGGGAGGAGATGGGAGAGAAAATCAAGTGAACTTTAAGGTCGGTGTCATAAAGATACCAACCTAACCTGATTATTGCCTGCCTCTGGAGAGGTGAAAATCTTGCACAACTGCATTAAAGTTGAGAAAAATGAGAAGCTGAAAAGAGGAGGAATTTGTATTACCCTCTGAGGTAGATTATGTTGTACAGTTAACAGATGATGGTCACTTACATTCCTTTTAAAAAAAAAAAAAAAAAAAAAGGCACTGAAGTCATGTAACTGAACAAGAAAAGGCAACTATAAAAATCTTGCACTATATCCAAGAAAGTGAGATGGAATATCACTTAATATACAATTGGTTTCTCTTTCATAGGAAACCAAAGGCTCTCCACTAAGAGGAATACATTATTTACGGGTTTGGAAAGGTCTGTTGCGTATCCTACCAGTTACTCAGTAATCTTTTTATGTTGATGGCATTGTAAAATCTAAATATTGCCCCACCGACAGTTTTCACGGACTCTGCAGCTTTGCTTTCTTGAGCACCCAAAGTTATTTCTAGGCTGACGTGCAGTTCAGCAAAGAGAAATTGTACGGAACTGAAGAGCAAGTCTCTCCCTCTAGCATGCTATATATCCTGTATCATCCACCTGAGCCGCAGGGCTGTGTCACCCAGGGGAGAAAAGCACTGAGGACAGGCACTGCTTTGATGCAAAGTCTGAGTCTGTCTTGCTGGCTCGTGGCCTGGTGGCTCAGCCTGTGTCTTCCCTGCTGTTGGGCACTACCTGGACATTTTCTCTTGGAGGATGGGTGTTAGTGGTGCTGAGCCAGGGTTGGAAAATGGAAGAGTTGAGGGTGTGCGCCTTCACCTGATCTTTGTCATGGTGGCCAAGTACGAAGGGAGCTTGCTCTTTGATTTTTTTTCTATGCGAAATGGGCTTTTTTTCCTTGAGTAGCTTTATGTAAAGCCTCTATGCTCTTGCTTTATTCAGAAAGCACAAGACGTTTTTTGATTGATTCACACTGAAGTGCTCACACTGAAAACATTTCCAGAGTTACACAGCATGGAAGAAGTACAAAATTAAAGTCCTTCAATGTAAAAGTATACATGAAATGAAGGATATTTCTGCAACTTTTGATAACCAGGTTGCCCTTCAACAACTACTACTTCAAATCCATACTGGGAAACTTTTTCAGTAAATGAGCACTGTTAGATCCCTCAGTCTTTTTGCTGGGAAGAATGGCTAGCAATATTTTTACAAGTTACTATCTCATGGTTGAAATGTGCTTACCAGCAGCACTTGAATTACTTGTCTATTGCAAAGTAAAATAGGTGCATTTAAATGAACAATTGTTCATGCACTAAATACGCTATTTTGTCTTTCACCTATGCTTGGACTTGAAATGCAGAACTGTACAAGATGCTAATTTTGTCACATTTATTTGTGAAGTAGCATGTACATTTCTGGTATTTACCTTAAATTTTACGTATAATATTTAGCATACCTGTTTGCCTTAATTATTAGAGGGGCAGGGCAAGAGGTATACTGGACTCAGTAGCATGGTTGCTAACTGCTTTGATTGGGTACATTGATGGGATAATAATACTGTTGGATTTCTTGAAAGTGTTTTTGGTGCGGAATGCTTGAAAATGATTAAATAGAAATGTTACTGTACAAGACACCATCATCTTTTAGCTGATTTGAAGATAAATGAGTTATTTGCTGCTGCACTGCTTTGAAATGCAAGAACTTAAAATACAGGCATTGGTTTACTTTGCCTTTTGTTAGACTGAGAGCTTTAGAAATGTGCAGAGCAGAGAACACAGACTCTTTTTTTTTTTTTTTTTCTTTTTTTCTTTTAACAATTGAGGGTTTAGAGCGGCTGCCGACGCAGGAGGAAATACCATTAGATAAATGCAAGAAAAGCCAATATTCCACGTTATTCATGCACACAACTAACATTTGAAACTTGCACGAACTGCTTCCACTTAAAAGCTGTCAGTCACATTGGTTATAAAAAGCCCAGAGCACTTAGGGACTGTCAATCACTTCCTAGAAGAGAGAGCTGACATCTTAACATTTACTTTGCCAGTATTTACCAAATGCAGAAAACCAAAGGGTGAAAATGCAAATGAAAACACACATTCTTACTGATCATATAATACAAGGGAAACATTTGGATCAGTTATTGTAGCGGCTCACCTAGGAGCCTCCAATCCTGAGAAGATTTTTCTCTCTAGCTCTATGAATAGAACTGTTGCAGGCTGGGTCTGTTAGGGAAAAGGCTTTTGCAGACAGTGTATGTGGAGGGCTCTCACAGGGTCGTCAGGTGAGGAAACAAGTTGACTCTGGCCCGTTATGGCTAGGGGAGCAGCAAGAAACATGCAGAGGACTTCAGAAGGGCATGTAAAGGGCATCCACCTTGCTTTTTTTTCTTCTGGTAATAGGGATGTGGGTGTTGTAATTATCAGACTGATGATATGTTCTCGTGTAAGGCGGGGATTGGCAAGGAAAGGAACAGGAATTACCAGTTAATTCAAATACATTTTCTGCTCCTCTTCTGTATGTTTCTAGATCTAGTTATTCCTGGGTGGCTCTGAGAGCTGATGCTTTAGATGTTGGTCCTGGTGCTTCAGTGGGACTGCAGCTGTGGGTAGCACTGTGCTAGAATTCGGCAGCTGGGACCTCCGGTCAGAACCACTGTTACTGTCACAGAGCAGCAGTGAGCAAGGTGCAGAGCTGGTGTGTTCACTCGTCACAGGCCCATACGTGGTGTTGTGCTGCTCTACTGCCAAGCCCTGTCTCTCAGGGTACCCTTTTGAGCTGTATGGTTGTGAAGATAAAAGCAATATTGTTCTTGAGGCTGCCTCCAGCAGTTCACTGGACCTGAGTACCAAGTGTCATGTTGCCACAACCACATGCACCTGAAGGGATCCATATGACTGTTGGTCCTTTTTCTAACCTGACTGTCAGTCTGTAAGTCAGCACAGCCAAACATACCAACTAAGGAAAGGTTACAGAACTCTGCTTTGAATAAAGTCACTCGTGTGGGTGTGTCTTTACCAGAGACTTCTGGAAGATCCAATCCAACAGTGAGCAGCTTCCAATATTTACTCCTTTTAGAGTGGTGCAGCCAACATCTGCAGCGTGTCATTCACCAGTGAGCCCAGAGGTTTTGTTCACTGTGCTCATCCAAATGTTAACAGTCTCATAATCATAGAATCATAGAATCATTAAGGTTGGAAAAGACCTCTAAGATCATCAAGTCCAACCAATCCTAACACAGCCTTTGGCTCCGCAATTCATCTTCCATGCAGGGTTCCTCGTTCCATTTAGAGTTGAAATTGGCCCTGGATTAAACCCCCTAAATGATGTTTCTAGAGACCTAGTGTAATTGTAGATACTTATGTATGAATTCATAGAATCAAAGTCATATTCCCATTCAAGTCCCATTGTAGTCAATGGAAGTCGAATCAATGCAGTTAATGAAACCAAATGATTTAGTTTACCTTGGAGTAGATGACTCTCAGATATCAGCAGAATGGTTCTATAGCCTTCATGGACTACATTGAGTAGGTTTCCCTTGGCTGTAATAGAAATTCAGACACTTATTGCATATTAAGTGCCTTAATCTTGAACCAAATCCCACCCTTGCAGCCAGCCACTGAAGTGACTCTGACTATTTGGGGGACTTCCCCACTAGGATTATAGCCTGGTCTTGAAACATGGAGCTACCATGTTTTCTTTCATAGTAGAGCTGTCTGACATGGTGTATGCATACTTTAACCTTTCTGGCATCTTTAGCTTGGATATAGGTAGTCCTACAGATGTGGCAGCCCAGAGCTCACTGGATAAGTAGACCAAGTATTTACTGATTATTTCTGATGCTCTTTCTCTCTCTCATTTGTATATTAACTAGTGGTATGAAGAATACCAATTTAGGTTATGGGATATGGATAAACTAATTACATGTCAGTCAAGAAGGTCTGGCTGCTGAGTGTGTATAAGTGCATGCACCTGTGCTTAAGAAAACTGTTGTGTCACAAGCAGATTACAGTAGAGATTACAGTAGAGGTAGTACAATAAGATGAAAGGGTAGATATGTCTGGGGACTTGACTGGAGGTATAAGCTTCCCCTGTTTTCCCCTTGGAATGGAGTAGTAGACTCCACTGTTTGACCTTTACTTACCAAGGAAAAAGCATTTTCCCAAATTTTCCTAGATGCCATGTCTGTTATCTCTTTATAAATGGGCCAGGCCTGTATTCTCTAGTACTTTATTTTTGTATTAGGAAGTTCTTTCTTCCCTTAGGGAGACTCTTCGTCCTCCTTTCAAGGCTAAATAAAGAATGCTCTTCACCATAACAATAAGACTAGAAAGAGGAACAGAAAACAAAATGTCCCTGTATACATCTTGAATAGCTATAAGTTGATTAAATCAATGCTCTGCTAATCATCCTCAGATTTTAATGTCAAAAACCAAAAGGCTGTGTTTAGTATGGACCAGAGGTTGGGACTAAGAGAAATTTCAATAGCTGAATGTAAGAAAATGTAGACTGAATGTATATTGAGTAATTTCCTAATAGATATATCCACTGGTATGTGAATTAGACTTCTATGGTCCACAGAGAATGAAATGGATATTTCTTTTTATTTCTCAAAATACTAAAAAATAGGGAAGTTATATGTGAAGAATACAGTGCAGAAGAGAGCTGCTGTTATATCCTCTTCTCATCTCCTCTGCACCCTGTGGTCCACGTCTTGTGGCCCTTTGCTGTATGACAGTTAAAGATACATGGCTCATAGAGTTAGGAGAACAGATCATAGACTCTTATATGCATTGATTATCCTTTTGTTCCCCTCCTCTCATGATACAACTTTGAGAGTTTTCTGATTTTCTGTAACTTGGAGCTCTATCGAACAAAGAAGTGATTGTAGCTGAGAGTCTAGGACTTGCTGCTTCCAGCCTGCTGCATAGGTTTGGGTAAGATATGGCATTCCCTGCAGTGCTGATTCCTTGTCTGCACATCATGAGCTGGAGACCTGTCCGGGTGCTGTGCAAGTTACTGCTACTAGTTGAATGCCAGTGTGTAGTATGGGGATCCCCTTGTGAAGTTTCTTCCAAGAATTAAACACAAATTCCATTAATTCATTCTTATCGGATAATGTGGGGATTAACTATTTGTGCCTTAATTTTTAAAAATCTAGTCTGAGGCAGTTTAAAGAGATCTAACATTCAAATAAAATCAAGTCCCTATCACCTCAAATTTGGTGTTTCAGGTATTGTGTCATCAGTTCCTTTACAGAAGTGGATTATTCTAAACTGTTGGAACAGGTCCCCTATTTTCATCTGATGATCACAACCATAATACAAGAGGAACTCCACCAAAATTATCCAGAGGAAGAAGAACTGACTAAAATATTGACTTCATTCTGGGAAAATCATCATCTAACTGTGGCAGCATGTACTTCAGGCTGAACAACATCCAAACTTTTAGACGTGATCTTAAAAAAGATACTGAAATTACTTCTGATACGGTCATTTTATTTGAGGTTTTTTGAGAATTAACAGATTTTTATAATACACCTTTTAGCAGTCCTTTTTATTTAAAGCAACTGTGACTGTCAGTCATAAGCAATGCTCATGGCGTTTTAGGAAAACTTACTACAATTCTTATGTGTGTAGATATTAAAAAGAGGCAAACTTTTCTCCAATCTACTGTAAAAAGCTAATTTTGTATTAAAATGACAAATAGAATGGAATTCTATTATATGTGGGAATTTGAGAAAACCAAACATTGAACGTATTATAAAAAACCCTTAGAGCAAGATACAAGGCAAATGTAGGTATTCCTTTTGCAAATTTCAAGTGATTTCTTAGACTATTGCAATAAGACAGAGTTGAGTTTTGCTAGTGTCGAGCCCTGAAATGTCATGAGTTTGGCTTTAAAAATAAAGCTGTGGTAATTTCTGGTTTACTTTTATTTTTCTTGTCCACCTCCCCCCCCCTTTTTTTTAATCTCTGGAGTTCACACTTCAAAGTTTTCTCCACCACAGCAAGGAATATATATATTATAATAATTATATATCTATGTATTTAGCAAAAGCCAAGACTACTATAAAACTAAATGACTTCAGAAAAAGGGCCTTCAAGAGAACCTTCAAGAGAAACATCAAATACTATGAGATTCATAATAAAGTCTTAGAAGTTGGCAGCATAAAAGGAGGGGGTATTTGCAAAGGCTCCCTAGACAGCAGTGAATAAAGAGAGAGGGCCACCAGAATAGTTAAGTTAGGCTTCTGCTCTGGATCACCTTGTTCTCCATTGGAGTTGATTCTCCACTGACTCTAGAAAGAAACATGGTCTCGCCAGGCTGAAGTTAGCTTTTGTGAATACCTCTTCAAGGGAACATGAAGAGAGGCTTTTAATGTGAGGAGCTGCACTTTTAATTCCATGTGACTGTACTGATCTCAAAATACATGAGGGCTGTAATTCTGCCCTGAATTAGATGCAGTGGTCCAGCCTACCAGAGGGCTAACGCTTACGTGTGCATGTATCCGTACTGGATAGTTGCTGCTGGATACCTGCCTGGATTTGAGAAAAGGGTGATAAACAGGTTTGTGACAGACCATTTGATACGCTATGACGCTAACAGCTCGAAAGAGCGCTCAGTAGGTAGAGAACCGCTGTGCAGAATTAGTCAGTCACCAATATGCTCACAGCGCTGTACTAGTAGTGGGCTGCGAATTTGAGCCAGACGGTTGGTGTGCTCTCCTGTAGGCATCCAGACAAGCCTGTTCTGAGATGACATTTGCTTCACTACAGATAATGTCACGGATCATTTTTCACAGCCCTGTTGAAGTGGCTTATTTATTATCATCTGTTCTGGTGTTATATCCTGGACATGGGAGAACTGTTTACTGTACCACAGTGCCAGGAATTCCTTGTTGCTGTGCAATCTGACTCCAGGAGAAGGCTTAGGGTAAGGCTCGATGCTTTCCTCGAGGCTGCCGCTGCTAAAGCAGGACACTCCAGATGGAACCGACGAGGCAAATCCCAGGAGTTACAGCAGAAGTGAGTGGCTTGATATTTAAGTAAGTGACCTCTAAGTGAAGAGGTACTGGATTCATCACCATTCCACTTGCCCCAGCTTTAGAAATCGAATGCAAAATTGTAGCCAGCAGAACAACTTGACCTTGGATGTAGGCAGCTCTGTCGCTAGTCCACTCGAGATTTGTTGAAATCACGTTGTCAAGAGCAGTGTTTCTCAGCTACGGTCCACAGATCGGTAGCAGCCTGCAAAGCCATGCTGCCTTAATAGGTTGGTATTACAAGGCAGCGTGGTAGCCCAGAGTGCATTTAGAAAGTTGATGGTGATCCATGACCAAAATGCTGGGGAATTGCCCTAGAGTGTGAGTTTTCAGTGTTACTTTTCACAAGGAAAGGAGGTAGTGAGTTTAAGGAATGGCAACAGGACCTGGCTGTTGTGTTTTCTAGGCTTACTGTGCCATTCCTGCAATTTTCTTTCCTTGCCCTGTATCAAAATAACATTCGTACTCTTGAATATTGTAAAACTACATTTCTGGGGAAGTCACTTACTGTTCTCTGGGTCTGCTTGTCCGATTTGATTTGTGTTGCTATGCTAGAATAATATTTCCCACAATCTCTATCAGTATGATCAATTAAGTTAGCTGCTAAAATCTGTCATCCAAGATGACTCTGTTGTTATTAGGAAGGAATCAGATTGATCTTCATTGGAACCGGGCTAGTGCAAATGTCAATTACTGTGGGTAATGCCGGGTATGCTGCAGAAAATGAAGCTGAGGAGAGAATGCTTGCATTCAGTGCAATAGGTTTTAAAGTGATCCAGCATAAGAATACCTTTGTTTCTAATTGTCGTTGTTGTCTGCATGAGGGTAGGACTGGGATACGCCAAACAGTAGCGTGGCCCCGTTGTGCCAGGTCTTGCGCAAACACACGCTGACCATTGAAAGAGTTTGTGATTGAAACAGCAGATAAAAGCAGTTGTCTTTTCTCTAGTCTGCAGCTAGAGGACAGATGGATTGCTTGAAACTCTATGGAGGGGAACTGATCCCTGTTTTCCTTAGGCCCAGAATTTCAGCCATTTTCCCCCTTCTGCTTCTCTCACCATGCCCAGTACAGCCCAGTCTAGGGCTGGGACCACACAGGCTGGGACCTTTGAGGGAGTAGGACTTAACTGCTTCCTGTGACTTACCTGCTGGCTTCTAGCCGGTAAAATGAAAGGGCAGCAATCCACCTGATTAAGGACAGAAGGTGGGCAGGCTACCTGGGGCGGGGGGGCGATTTGTTTTTGTAGGAGCCCTTGGGTCAGACGGGGGTTTGCCCCAGCAGCTGAGCCCTGCCTTGCAGAGGGCACCTGCTGGGGTGGCAACAGCACGAGGTTCCCCCAGTCCAAAGTTAGGAGAGGCTGCATGTCTGGGGCTGGCTTCCCTGCTTTCCACGGGAGACGTCAATGCTGCCCTGACCAGCAAGGTGGCTTTGAGGGCAAGAGGAGATGCAGTCTGATGGGTGAGGGGAGGCCCGTAAGGCTTTTTTTTAAACATGAAGTCACATCTTGTTCTTCTGTCGGCAACAGCAGAGGTTTTCCTGTCAGAGCAGTCAGTGATGGGGAAAGAGGAAGAATTCAGCTAGCTAGCTAGCTAGAATAAATGATCTGGGGCTTGAAGCAATGAAGTAGTATAAAGTGTTAAAAAATGGGCTGAAGACAACTACGTGAAGAAGTGTTGTCACTTACTGAGAAATTTGCTTTGCCAGCTAGTCTAAGTCCAAATATTAAAGTTGTTAAGATTTTTTTTTTTTTAAGCAACTGTAGCATGAATGGAAAATTTATGGAAGATGTTGAGACTTTGTTCTTTTTTAAAAAATGGAGCCTTGTTACTGAGCCAGGACATGAAAAGTGGCTAGAAAGAAAACTAAAACAAATTAATCTGTTCTAATCCAATAGAATACAAAAGTAGGCATAAAACAATGATAGAAAAAAATGAACCCAGATTTATAATTCTTTTATTATAATGTAGCAGTAGTCAGCAACAAAGGAAACTCATTTTGCTTTGTTTATTTTGTGATGTTTGTTGGATTAGCAATGTCCTGTGAAAATACTGTACCTCAGGCAACGGAGTACAGGTTTTTCTAGAATGTGTTTATATATTCTTATTTCTTGTGTGCTACTAAAAAAGGAAAATTAAAATATGCCGTACAGTACTCTGAATTCTAACCTGCTATTTCAGATATTTTAATTTGCCAAACACAAGTGAGGAGTTGTTAAAAGACTTAGTATGTGCTGCCCCCATCATTTCTCATAAAGGTGCACTGTTACCTGCTAGGTAGAGGACTGTAGTAGTTAGATGGTGTGTATATGTTAGTCCAGTTAGGTACTTCAGGTTATCCTCCACTATCACTGAAGTTAGCTGGTGAATCAGAGTAATTCTGGGCTTATAGCTATATAACCAAGAGCAAAAGTTGGCCTGTTAAGTGGTTGTTAATAGAGCAGGAACGTGTTTATCTCTTTTTGTTAAGCATGCTTCCTAATGAAAAAAGTAATTACGTGTTAGGACAGACTGTATTAATTATTAATCTCTCCTTCCACATCATGCAACCAATCTTTTATGAACTCATGGTCTGTTTCAATCAAATTTGACAGTGGCCTGTGATGTATTAAGTGTCTGTGAAGTTCTTGAAAGCAGGTGGCTGGGGAGAAGGTTTCCAGGCTTGCAGGATCCAGAACTTGGTGCCTATCAGACATCAGAGGGTCCATGGCGGAAGGAAACCCTGAGATGCAGGTGCTCAGGGCATCTGCTGCTCATGGAGCTATTTCTCTATAAGGAAGACAAAAAACACTTACCAGTCCAGATGAATTCTGCTTGCGCTCATGGTTCTAAATAATTTTGCATTTAAAAAAATGTACTGCTTTCTGTTTGAGAGAGAGAAAACCTAGGACTTTGCACACAGCAGTGCTACAGTTTTGTAAACGTTGGAGCGTGCTATCTACAATGGGAAGTCCCCACTCCCTGCCTTACCTCTGCTACTTTCCATCGCCCCCACCCTGGCTGCGCCGTGCTTCCTTTCTGTGAGCTCCAGCCCTCACCACCGTTCCAACCTCTTTTTTTTAGCTGGGCTCATTTTTCTGCCAGGTGAGTTGAACTAGCACACAGAGATAGGAGACAGCGTCCCCGCCGCACACCCCTGATTTCATGGAGTCAGTCCCCAATCCCCAGTGTGGTAAGACACTTGGATGTTCACTCAGGACCCTCTGCTGGCCTAGGAATGGGAAGCAGAAACAACCTATTTGGCATGCAATAGGGCCTGCATGCTGCGTCTCACGGTTAGTTTGAAGAGAACCCAGCAGAGCAAGAGCTCTGAGAGTGTTTTCTTTTCTACCTGCTTGTCATTTTACAACAACTGCTAGAGCCTGCCATGCTGTAGGAAACAAGGCAAAATCTGAGTTGGTGGAAAACTCTCAGCTCCTCCACTGGCCTCAGAAATGTTACAGGTATTAACTGAGGTACTAACAGCAGAAATGGTTATGCTACCATCAGAAGCAGAAGCAATAAGAGGCACAGAAAAAGCAATCTGGGTTTCTGTATGCTTTGTGCCCTGTGGCTTAAAAGCATCTCAACACTGGTTATAAGATGCTGAAGTAAGTAACAGTGCTATCTGCTGTGACCCTGCAGTGGTTCTTAATTGATCAAACAAAACCCAAATGTACATGTTTTGCTATTTGTGTGCATGGCGGTTGTCTTGGCAAACCAGAGAATGCTTTGTTTAAATCTGTTACTTGTGGGATTCAATGGTGTTAACTAATTTCCTTTGTGCAGTAAATTGCAGTACCTTTCTCTTGTATTCAGGGAGCAATATACTGCTTGTGGCTAATTTTAACATCTCTGTTCCTGTGCACAGAAAGCTAAAAGATTCTGCTTTCTTGGCAGAAAACAGCAGTGAGTTCAAATCCTGTTAAGCTTGAGTCAGTAGGGTGATTTCTATTGCAATGGGAGAAGCATTCAGAGGAAACGATTTTACCAAGCCCACACCTAAGGCAAAGAAAAAGATTATCTAGTGAAAGATCCTGACTAACTGAGAGACCACAGTCTCATTTTCAAAAGTGCCTTATCCTCCTGGGTGACCAGCAAACCTTGGATGCCTACAAGTGAGGTCTTGTCTTGTGGAGCTCATTACAGAGCTCATTATAGCCTTGGGATGGGATGGAGTCTAGAGCTGCTATTCAGCCCTTCAGCCCTATATATAGGGATACCAAATCCATGGTCTAGGTGCCAGATCTGCTGTCTGTACCCTCCTGCTGTCTTTCTTGAGGGTCCCACAGGTCTATCAGTGTCACCTGATGAGGAACTGTCTTGGTCCTGGTGACACAGCTACAGCAAGTGGCTCGTCCTGCAGCACCAGCCTTACCACCAGTTTCCCACCCATCCTGCCATCTTTCCAAGCGGGTGCTCACCATGTGGCTCATTGACAAAAAAGCTGCAGTGTAAAGTTCGAGGAGATTTTAAGTGAACAGCTGGCTTCACTAAGGCAGATTTTTGGATGAGGTACACTGACAATGCCAAGACCAGCCACCATAGCTGAAGCTCATGTACTTTGTATTTTTTCTTTTTCTGACATTAGTTCTAAGCAAGGTTGTTCTCACAGTCTTGCCTCAAAGCTTGCGTTTACTTCACAGGGCATGGAAGCATCACAAATTAATATTGATGGAAATGGGGGGAGTGGGGGGAAGTACAAGTTCTCATGTCGTATCTGTTTGCTCTGGCACTATACTAATTGAGTCTCGCTTTTGCCTGTTTCTGTTCTGTAATGGTATTCCCTGTCCTCTTACTCCGTTTTTCTAGTTGGTCTACCTTTGCTAAACATCCATATTAATTCAATCAACAAGTAAACCATTAAATGAGGAATCCTGCAGTTTAAATACAAAACTGATTCATACGGGAAGTGTTTTTTTCTTTGTTTTAATGAAAACTGTCTCAGCAGCTCACAAACACAAAAAAAACCGCACATGGAAAATGTGCGTAAGCTGTTTGTGCTTCAGCTTTGAGGAAAATGTTTATGTTGTGCCATGGTTAATACAAATTAAATTACTGTTAAATTCCCAAATGATTTTTTTTGTTGTTTGAAAATGGGATAGGCCCATGCCTGCCTTTATTTGTAGGAACAAGCAGAAAACAGAAAATGATCTTACTGAAATGATTTGTTGTTTTGGTTTACAACCATGAAAGGGAATGGCATTTTCAGGGCTGTATGTGTGCCTGGCTGTGGGCAGCTCACGTTTCTATGGTTAGGATACAAGATTATTCCTAGAAAAAAATATTGAGTTATCTTCTAGTATACTTCAAATACTCATCAGAAGTTTGCTCCCAGTACTAACCAGTCAGGCTTTGCTGTCACGCATGTATGAAAGTAACTAATGTGTATATGCAATAAACGTCACTCTTCCAAAACCTGATCATCATAAGCATACTTCAGCACATTTCTGCTCTCTTTTTCCCTAAAGTTTCTAAAATTTTGTCGTGGTTTAACCTGGCAGCCAAATACCACGCAGCCGCTCACTCACTCCCCCCGCCCCCAGTGGGATGGGGAGAGAATCGGAAGGGTAAGAGTGAGAAAAACTTGTGGGTTGAGATAAAGACAGTTTAATAAAACAGAAAAGGGAGAATAATAATGATAATGATAAAATGTACAAAATAAGTGATGCACAATGCAATTGCTCACCACCCGCGCTGACCGATAACCAGGTAGCGATCGGTACTTCCTGGACCACGCCTACCATTCATATACTGAGCATGATATCACATGGTATGGAATACCCCATTAGCCAGCTGGGCTGGCTGTCCTGATTATATTCCCTCCCATCTTGTGTACCTAGCTCAGTCAGTAGGCATGGGAGCTGTCCTTGGACTAGGAGGGCACTTAGCAACAACTGAAAACATCAGTGTGTTATCAACATTCTCCTCATACTAAATCCAAAACACAGCACTAGCAAGAAATTTAACCCTACCCCAGCCGAAACCAGGACAAATTTACATTGAATTTCTGAATGAACAGAATATGAATGATACACAATTTACTTTAAGTACAGTCTACCTATACAGCTTCCAAAACTGCTAGTCTTGCTTAAAAGAGTAGCACTTTCCAGATTTAAAACATTGACAGCGGTTAGAACATCAATGTACCGTTTTCTCCCCTTTTGCTTTGTGAATCTCAAATTCAATTATGCTTTCTGGGAGGCTGAGTAAAGTTACATTTTAAACTCAAAAGTTCAAGTACAATTTTTTTGGGCTGACTGGTTTCTGTTCAGAAGAGATGGATACCATTTCTAAGTGCTATTTTCATTATCTTCTTTGTAGCTACTAGGTTCATCTGTGGCTTTGGAAACAAAATTTTAACAGCAATATCAATATAAAAAATTGAGGAAATGCCATTATTGAGGACAGAGTAACCTAGGCTCCTTACTTCTTCCTGTCTCTACTAGTCATCTGCAGTGGGCTAGAAGAAATTATTGGTGACATGGAAAATTATACCAAGAGAAATTAAAGTGCCTTTTTCCCTTGTAGACCACATAGAGGTGAAGCTGAGGGTCCAGGTTTCTTGTAGATAAATTAGAGAAATTATGAAAATTAGGAAGAACTACTGCTCTGTGTAAAACCATACAATACTTAACCAAAGGTAAAAGCAAGCCATGCCACTATCCTTACTTTTTGCCAGAGACCCTTAAAAACCTATGAGTCAGGTAAAATAGCTTTGTAGCATGACCTGCAGGGTCTTTGGGACCAGTGTAGCGTATTACTTCTAAAACCATGAAAGAATCTCTCTCTGTAGACAGGTCTTTGTTCTTCATTTTGTAGCAGTTTGCCAATCAAAAGCTCAAAAATCATGAGCCTTTCTTCTCTATACTAAAATTCTCAGTTGTATTTTTTTTTGTGTGTGCGTTACAAACTTTACTTGTTTTTTGTTCATTACTTCTGGTTCTCTATTTTTCTCTGCAGATACAATCAAAATTTCCTTTTCAGTAAGGTCACTGAAGTTTTCCCATGAGTGAACTTACAATCTTAAGAAAATTTAGACTTGTTCAGAATTTCAGTTTCACAGGAAACAGACTCCTTAAACTTTGGGGTTTATTGTAATCAGAAGAAATATCTAAAATTCAATTAGTGTTTGGGAAGTATGCCATACAGTAGTTGAGATTTTGAAAAAGAATTTCATTATGAAAAAAAGCCATAGCTTTCTGAGCATGCAGGATTTTATGATGTAACTTGAGAAATTAACTTAATCTTCATTGCAATAAGAAGTTGTTTAAAATCAGCAACCAAGGGATGAGCATACAGACTAAGCAATACCATGGAAAATATGAAAGGCTTACAATTTCAGTTCTATATTAGCTGTACATATGGAACAAGGAGACTGCACATCACAAAGGGTAGTGAATCCAGTCCTTGCTTCTAAAGAGGACTGCTGATTCTCAAAAAAAATGTGTTTTTGTCTGAGAGAAGCCTTGGCATCTGCATGATATACTGGAATGTATTGCCTTACTTGCAAAGCTGGAACTGTGTGTTATGTTCAAGATTTTATTTCATAATTTTTTTTCCATTCTAGTTTTCTGGAAGCTTCAAATTTGCCTTTACGTGTTTACTTAGAGATGCATTGAAAATAGCCTTGTATACCTTTTTACCCGTGTATCATCTCCTTTAGCATTTTAAGGAAACTTCAGTGTTGTTCTTGGGTGTGATTATTCCCCTCCCCCCCTTCTTTTTCTGGACTTGGGTAGTCTTTTCTAAAATGAGAAGGTTGTTTTGATTTCTTTTTGTTTTCTTTTCTTTCTTTCTCCCTGTCTATACCCTCCCATGGAATTCAACTAGTAGAACCACGATTTTTGTCTCTATAATCATACATTGTCAACAATGACAAGAGGTGTAATTAGCTTCATAAACAGATTATATCATGAATCACAATCTCTCAAATGTTTAATTCCATTGGCTGTGAGTCCAGACAGCTACCCTTAATTGCCACGTACATAAATGTTTGCAGGTCTGTTATTGGTTTCCATAAACTCAAGTAAGACTAATTTGTTAAAAAATGTTAGTCTCCTGTTTAGGTTTTGAATAGCTGTCTTTCTATAGCAAAGATTCAGTTACTCTAAAATCATCACATGTGTAAGTATCAGCCTCAGATTTCAATAGGGAAGGATTTTATGTTTTAAACTTAGTTTGGGGTAAATTCTTACTCTCTGCAAAGTTAAAAGTGCTGCCACTTAGAAGGCAAGGGAGGAATGAGAGAACACAGCTTACTGGATTCGTCTGAACAAGGCTGAGGGGATTGGATAAAGCCTAATGAATTAAACAGGCTTTTGAAAAATTACTGGTATTTAAATAGCAACTTTGGACTCAGTCATTCACTCCGGAGACTTAAAATGGTGCGGTAGGCCACTGTTGGAGGCTCTAGCTGTTAAGAATAAGGGTCAAATCTTGGTCCCATGGAAATGAACAACAAAAATCCCACAGATCTCAGAAAGGGGCCATGATTTAACCCAGCATCCAGCTTTTTCCCCTTGCCAAAGCAGACACTAAAATGCAAAGCAATTGCAGGAGAAAGCGAAGAAGAGGAGAAAATTTTCCATGCAAACAAGCATTAATCAAACAAGCCATTTTATAAAGAAAGACATAATAATGAGGGCTTACTCACAGTTAAGGGGATTTTTATGTCCCAGGGTTTTTCCAGTTTTGCCAGATGCTAAGTCAAAAACAAGGCAGGAGGAGGAAGGAGAAGGCCATAGAAAGAAGTATCTTGGCTACTCCTAGACTGTGCAGAGAATCAAGCCTCTCAAGTGCTTGAGCTAGTTTTTAAGTATTATATGTCCAAAGGGGAACATCAGAAAGAAGCACAGCATTGTAATGAAAGTGTAAGTGGACCCAGATCAACAGGAAGTTTGCTGTGATTCTGACAAGCTTTAATTTGCCAAAACCTTGCTTGTACTACAGTAGTTTCCCTGTGTTCCCACAGTGCAGATGTCTTCAGGAGTAGGAGGGATGCTCCTCCCATTCCAGTTTCCTAGAAATGGATGAAAGCTTAAAGATTTCTACATGCAGCATTATTATTATTTTTTCCCCCACCACAGACCTATTTCTCAATTGGAATTTTTAATTTCTCTTTCTTCACGGAAGTCTCTTATAGTTCCTTACCACTGGGGGCAATCTAATACAGATAGTGAGGTGGCCAGTGCTGCTTGTGCTTTGCAACCACAGTCCTGTGGAGTTCGTTATAGTTCAACCATCTAACTTAAAAGAAAGAAATGATACAGTGAGACCAGATAAAAAACACATCTACTGTGTTTCACTAGAAAATGAGAAGATATTTATCTGACTAAGAAGGAAAGATGATAGCAACTTTAAGATTTAAATTGATCCAAGTATATGATGCTAAAGATCCTAAATGGTTTCAAATTGCGGAAGATTATCTTGTAATTTGTATATATTGCTTCTGTAGGCTGCTGAGGAAGCTAATTGCGATACATCCTGTGGTTAAGTTATCATCTTTCTCAATGACTGAAGATCATAATTTTATCTTTAGGTGAGTTTAATGCTACCCGTCTGTTACGTTCATTTGTATGCTGGAGCAGTGCTGACAAGCCTCCTGTTGTTCCCTGTACAATTTGTGTCAGCCAACCAGGTTAGTGGAAGATTCACCTCTCTGAAATTACTGTATAGGAAACAAGCTCAGCCCCCAGAGAGCAGCTTTTCTTTTTCTTTTTTTTTTTTCCTTTTTTTCTTTTTTTGTGTGTGGCCAGTAAATAGTGGCTGAGGCTGGATCCAGGCTCTTGCGCTGCGTTCATGTAGATACTGACCTGACTGTGTGTTTACAAATAACAAAGTGTGCGATACCAAAGCAGGTGCTTATTAACTGCACAGCTGTAGTGGGGATGAGATACCCCTGTGGTGGTGGGGAAAGCTGGTTGTTTTGCTGAACAGCGTTCACCTTGCTGCACAGTGGCTCCACGATGAGAGCAACGTACACGGGACAACTGCTCAGAAAACGGGATTGCTGCTTGCCTCCATTTGCCCTCACCTCAGCCGTGGGAGCACTGGCACCTGGAGGAGCAGTCCCACGTGCTGGCTTCGTTCCAGTCTTGTATTTTATTCTTTAACTGGCACACTAAATACAGATCAGAGAGACTGCCAGGGAAACTTCTGTTTCCTTTAGCAGAAAGGTAAATGAAACAGTGGAAGGATTTCTTAATTGTCATGTGATTTTTTTTTTTTTTTTTTAAAATACAGTCAGTGTGAAAAAGGAGGGCCCTGTGAAAGACCATGCCAGTTCTGCATATGTTGTGTCCAGTTGGATGGTTGGGGACTGATGGTAGAGGGCAATAAGTTCTTCTGCTACCTTGTCCTCTTTTCCTTTTGAAATGCTCTCATAGCTCTTTTCTAGAACAAATATGGATCTCTTGCATATGATACTATTTCTTTAGCTTGCTAAAGTGAAAAGTGTGTGGGGAATGACAAAAGGAGGATGCACATAGCTACAAAGAAAGGGCAGGAGCAAATGAATTCCAGCTGTGTTAAAAAGGCATGTAGGTTTGCAAAAAAAAAAAAACCAAAACCCAAACCCCACAACCAAACCCCAACACAAACAAAAGAATGATCTAGATGTGTATGGTTGGTTTTTTAAGTACTCACACTTCAGTGTTGTATTTCTGACTAGCCCAAATGAGACAACAAGGCAATTCTGGGAAGAGTGCTCTGTAATAAGGAATGAAGTCTGAGGAAAAAATGCTAGGATAAAAAGAAGAAAATATCGTAGCTGTCTTGTGTGCAGAATCAGTTTACAGGGGAATTGAAACCAAACCCCTGCATCTGAGTACAGCCTCCAAAAATGTTGAGGAGTATTTAGTTTGGGCTTAGGCCTAACTTCAGAGTGGATGAAATGCCAGGTTGTCTCCCAAATTTTGCGATTATTAATGCTAATTAAAGGATAGATGTCAGGGCTTGTTGTCTCTATTCAGCAACAGAAGATGAAGTGAAGGAAACTCTTCTCGATGCTCTCCTTAAAGTCAATAATGAGATCTGATGTCGACACACTCAAGCAAATGTTGCATTTAGAGATTAGGGCAGGAATATTGCTGGGCATCAGGTTGTGGCGATTAGGGTGGGTAAGAGGCAGTTTCCAGTGTGGAGGTGGCCAAATGTTTGGGCTGCTGGGTGATGAAGTGTGGGCTGGAGATGGGTGTGGGACAAGGAGAGGGGAGACGGCCAAGAGGTGTTAATTCTTGGCACAGATACTGGGCATGGCACTGCAGTTGGACAATTTCTTGGCGGGAGTCATGAACCATTTTGGGAGAAAAGATGTCGGGTAAAAAAAACTGGCTGCACGTTTCTGAGCCTGTGAATAGGTTTGGGTTTTTTGTGAACGTTGACGGTGACTTCGCTGTACAAAATTTCTCGCTTTTTGAACATTGAAACGTAAGACTGTGTCACGTTCTGCTAATACGCTGTATGTTAAGTAACCTTTACAAACAACTAAGTATGCTAACATCTGTATGAATGGCAGCTTCCCACCCTGACCAGATCTCCGTCTGGCTGCAGGCGGGGGAGGGAAGCATGGGAGACTCTGTCAGTCCTCACGGATGGGGTTCAGTTAATGTATATGGGTGACCCTGACAGAGGTGCATTAGTTTGGCTGAAACTTTGGAAGCTGCCTCTGAAATCCACGTGTCGAGGTTAATCCTGTAAAATGTGAGGTATTATCCGTAAAAATAGAAGTGAGCTATTTCTCAGCTGTGTCCTAGCAGCGTTCAAATCCTGGGCTGGATGACATGGCTGGAGACAGATTTCTAAGGCTGGATGAGCTCCTGCGTGCCAGCTCTGCTTGGCCCAGTAAGCTGTGCAACGTTTTCCTACGCACACAGCATGATGGCTGCCCCAAGAAGGGGCTGGAAGCTCCTGTCCTGGTTAAAGCAAAGGGTCCGAGCGCTTCGCCAACATGGGAGATCAGGCAATAAAATGGTGGTTATATCTCCGAAGCCATTTACGACTAGTGCATGCAAAGGCTTGAGCGAAGCCTTGCTGTACAAAGTAGCGGGGTGGCAGGAACTTGCAGCCTTTCAGCTTTAGAGTGAAAACACGTTTGCCGTGGCCCGCTCGCTTGCTCACCGTAGCGAGGAGCAGGTTATTAGCTGCCCTTTTGGCTGCGCTCTGCCGTTTGGGTTGCAACATGCCTGGGCGGTGGTTGGAGGGGAGGGAAGCAGAGCGCCGTGCCTCTGACTTTGCACCACATGTTTCAGAGCGCGGTCGTTCACTCTCACATTTTACAAAATCAATTTCCATTCTGTCATGGTATTTCACACATTCGCGTTCTGAATAAGTTAGAGAATATTCTACAACTTACAAAAATAACTTTAGTTTTAATTTTTCCTGTTATATGAAGAAACCTATCCATACTTTATCTGTTACAGATGGAAAAACTACATATGGAGAAGTCAGATCTATTAATTAGTTTATAGGCACAAAGTCCCCTAAAGAGTGCCACAGATCCATGTGTTATTCTTAAGAGCTGTCTGAAGTACTTGCACTGAATAATTTATTTCAGTTTAGCCCTGTTTCTGCTGTTAATTATCCAAGATCAGACTTTGCTTTTTGGAATTTTTTTTTGTTGGTTTTTTTAACCATTCTCCCCATTTTACCTAAATTCACTGAAATGCTCTCTGAATATATTTCAGCCTACTGAGGTGTTCAAACCATCAACACTTATTGACTGTGCTCTGTTGTCTTTAAGGCGTGATAGAATGATTACTAACTTCTGTTGTTTTTAATCCTTCAGTCATTATTTAAATCCGAGGAGAGTGAAGAAAGGGGGAGGAAAATAGGAGAATCAGAAAATTACCCTGAACAGTATTACTTTTTATTTCATCTTTCAGGACTGTTTCAGGACCTTAACTAAGAATCTGGCTCCGTTGTGCTAGGAAAAGAGGGCCAAACAGCATCTTCCCAGTGTTGTGTAGCTCTTTCGTGTTGGAGAGGGTTAGGGTCAGCCAGGCAGCAGCACGTGGTGGGACCAGGGAGCCTTGATCTCCATGCTCAGTCCTGGTGACTTTTCCCTGGGCTCAGCAACTTCAGACTCCACTGTGGGATACTTTCAGCAGGTGA
>NW_009206003.1:58902-61735 GCF_000690835.1 Fulmarus glacialis | reverse complement strand
AAGAGTTGGGCAAACAGGGGTGAGGTAGAAGAGCGGCAGTAGTCTGAAAGTTGTATTTTTGGTTGTGGATTATTGTACGTGTGAGGTTTTAGTTGGCCTGTGTATAAAATAAAACCAGTAAAATGTATAGTCTATTTAAACCTTCGTACAGCAATGCAGCAGGGTAATGTAATCTGCACCCTCATTGAATTACTGTAAATTTGCCTGCTAAATTAGAATTATTTACCTTCTCTATGCAAAAATGCTTTTTCAGCATTTCTGATGCATCTGGTATTGTGTGGTGTAGCTGTAGTAGTACTTATGGAAAAGCTATCCGGAAAAGCTATCCAGAGAAACTAAATTAAACTCTGCTGAAATCAGTGGCTCTTTTCCATGTTTTATTCTTCTAACATCGCCCTGTTAAATACCACCACCCCTGTATCGGGCAATGTACACACTGATGGGTACTCACCATCCTAGAGTGTAGGGCCAGATCTGGTGAGGATCTGCAGGCACTTGGGGATAAGAGGTATTTGCTGTCATTCTCAAGGGCAAAGTTAAGTGACTGATGGGATTGTCAAGAGCACTGGTTGCAGCTTTAGCGATCAGAATACCTTTTAAAATCTGTCCATGATCCTAGATAGACAAGAAAAGCAAAGAGGACTGGCGAAAAATGTCCATAACTGTGTCTTTCCCAGAGGGCCTCAAAGGAGAAAGTGACTTTCCCAGAATTAGGTAGAGAATCTGAAGCAGCACTGGACTTTGAACCCAGGTCTCCCAGTATGTTACCATAAACACAGAACATAGAAATGTTTTTGGACAATGAATGGGGAAAAGGGTAAAAAATTCAAAGTAATTCACAGCTGTGTGTGAGAAAATATTTGCAGACGCATCCTCTTACTCATTCCTCTCTGTCAGTTAGTACTATGTGTTGCATTTGGGACTCTGTAATAGCTGAAAGATTTATTTAGCTATATACGATTTATTTATTTATTTAGGTAACTCGCTCTGGTACTATTTATGTAGTTGTGCATTTTCCTGTTTCAGTAAGTCAGTGAAATGCAATGTGTTGATGCACAACTCGAATCTAAGCAAATAAACATTGTGTTGGGCCCCACTTCTGTTGAGTAGGTCATGCTTTAATTAAGTTTTCTGTATGTCTTCATATCTCTTGCTGGACGTTATGGCAGGCAGCAGGCTCTTAATACTGCCGCGATTTGGCACTGGGACTTCTGGGTTACCGCCAGTCCTTGTACACAAAGACTGTATTGATAGAATTGTGATAAGGGCTCAGGGGGAGCTAAGGGCTTTGTTTTGGCCCAATGGCTTGACGTTGCTCTTGCTGAGCTAACAGCAAGAGTCCTATCGATTTCAAAGTGATTGGGACACATTAATACATTTTCATTCTTGGAGCTGCATACAGGCAGATGGAAGGGACTGCTTGTGGTAATGCTGAGTGCAGTTTGTTGATACACAGGTGCCTGTTCTTGCAAGAATCAGTCCGCCTTTTGGCATGGCAGCTTTATGTATCCGTGTTTTGTGTGTGAACGCAATGTTTGTCAGGCACTCGTTTGGCAATCCTGGAGACAGAAGTTCTCTGTGCGCTGGGTGTCTGTCTTGGTGGTGCTAATTTACAAGCTACGTTGCGATGCTTGCCTGTGTATCAGAAGGCAGGTCCGAGACACTGGTGAGTGTTCACCAAGCCTGTTAATCCTGTCAGGCTGTAGCCACACAGCCTGAGTTTGGTATTCTCATCACCTAAATTCCTAAATGTACTTCTAAGGCACATTCCCTTCTAACGCAAGCTGCCCAAACATCTGTGGCGAGACTAAGGAAAACATGGAGAAAAAGACCCGAAGATGAATATTTCAGCAGAAACGTGGGAAGGAATGCAATGTAGCTCACGCAAAACCTTCTGTAGTGTATGCCATAAATTAACACAATATAAATTTATACATATTTACACCACATAGACTAAAATATATAAATCCTCAATACTCAGCCTTCTGTAGTAGGTGTAAGCAAGCAGTCCATATGTTTAGCTGATTTCTGGGGAGCTCTAGGGAACAAAATGTATCTTTGTGGAACTTTTGATATTAAGGAGATTATAAACTAGGGTAATCAGTGCAGTTCTCAAAATGGGTTGTCTTTTCTGTAGGCTGAAAACAAGCAGCAGTTTCCTGATTTGCTATCTGAGGCTCTAATTCAGCCAGGTGCTAAAATACACATGTAACACTTAAGTGCATGAATAGTCCTATTGATGTTGAAGGCCTAAAGATCAATCCATCGCTCGTTGGATTTTCCTGGCTTCAGGCTGCATGTGTCTATTTTCCTCTTGAATTTGTGTACGTTCATTGCAAATACAAGCTTGTAACATCTCATTAGGTACCAGGTGTTTCCTTTTCCACCATTTTACACTGACTATTCTAGACCAGTAACATGTTAGCTTCCTTTTGCACAGCTGTGCAGTAGAGAACTGGATCTCTAACATTTGTTCTGTCTCTGCTTTTTTAAATAAGGAGAGGGGTTTTTTTGTATGTTTAAGGTATGGAACATGTAGTCCAAATGTCAGGATTCTCTTCCCAACCATACCATAGTTTCCAGGCATTAGGGGGAATTGTATGATTCATGAGCAATCTTTTGTGATTTCTACATCTGAAATGTTGGGAAAAGTTCCATTTCACAGAGGTGCCAAGAGAAGGGAAATGATCTTACGAGGAGAGGAAAATGGAGGAATTGTTTGTAAGTTTTATGACAAACTGTCCTGCTACATGTTTTTTGGCATGGGGTCAGTGGGGTTATTTCCAGCCTCTGATTTTGGCCGCCTAGGTGCCTGTATGAGGAGCCTAGGTAG